>NW_021820940.1:12851-44164 GCF_901001135.1 Rhinatrema bivittatum
TCCTGTGCCAGGGGTCAGCTGGTCCTGCCTTCCGTTCTGCCTCGCCACCCGACGAGAGACCCTACGGACCCTCCGAAAGGTACACCATCCTCCCGTCGGCCAAGGGTCCACAAGCCTGTGCATAACATACACATGATGACCTTCAGAAGGAGGCTCTCTTTGGCACATTGCTAGTACTAACAAGGGTATTATTCGTAAATTTGAGATACAGATCATTTCTAACCTAACCTGGCTACGAATTAGGTTGATTCCTGTCGAGGTCATTGCAAAATAAACTGATTTAGAGAAACTGCCCCATACAACAGCATGAAATGAGCCATGTGAAACAGAGACCATATAAATGCTCTGAATGTGACAATATACATAGTCACACAGTAAGGACGGTAGAAATGGACCAAATGGTCCATCCAGTCTGCCCAGCAAGCTTCTTATGGTAATATTTGCTGCGCCATGCAGCTTAGCCTCCAGTTTATTTTAAGGGTAGCAACTGCACTGCCTGCAGTTATCCCAAGCCTTAGGATAACCATAAAAAGTAGTGCTAGCAGCATTTTTACAGGGTGATGAGCCTTCTTGAAAATTCAGACAGTGCTGCCTGATCTGCTTTGCTTATGGACTTGTCCTGTATTTTTTCCCTTATGTCTGTGCATCAGTACTGCAGACTGTAACAGTCAGGGATCATGTTGATTGTCTCTGAATCCAATTCCTCTTTCCTGCCAATCCCCCCTCACTATCAAAGCAGAGAGCGATTGTTGCAGTTGTGATAAAAGCAGGAAGACTTATTGGTTAAGGGTAGTAATCCCCATGCTTTCTGTTAAGGGTAACAACTGCTGCTCCGTGCAGGTTACCCCCGTGCTTATCAGTTCCCCAGAATGTAAAAGCCTGGGCCCTTGTTGCTTGTGGTCTGAATCCCATTTCTCTTTTCCCCTGCTGATGAAGTGGAGACCTGTATCTTATTTGCATGAAAAGCATCAAGGCTTATTGGTTAAGGCTCGTAACTGCCGCACCGAGAGAATTACTCCCATGTACCCTTTTCCTCACGTCCATCCTCGAGCCTTTAGGGATTCTCAGTGTTTATCCCATGCCCCTATGAAATCTTTCACTGTTTTTGCTTTCACCACCTCCTCCAAAAGAGATCACGTGAGGCAGTGAGGGGAACAGATGTAGGTTTCCCTCTCTGCGCCTACCCCCCGACATCTAACCCCATCCACGACTTTTATCACTGAGAGACAGAATTCGCCGGCTAATTTCTTTCTTTTTATAACTAACTACCTTATTTTGAGACCGATTCCGACTCAAGTGGTGCGAAAAGAAAGAGAGAAAAAGAGCGAGACAAAAAACCGCGGCCCAGACCCGCCCTCCCCTCCCGCGATGGAACTGCCTGGACAGATGCATGCCCCGACGGACATTTGCTAACATTAAGATGGCCATTAGTGAAGCATTGGGCCGGAATTGATAGCAGTTGCGGAAAAACTATTGAGCTTTCGTCAACTCTGAACGGGTATGAAACTCGGTTCACTGAGGCGGAACAACGGATATTGGATACGCAAGATGGCCTACTTTACGCCCAAGCGGAAAATCACAGCTCTCAAGGCTTTGCTTACCACACACGCAACCCGCATAGAGGATCTTGAAAATCGCTCCCGAAGATCCAATCTCCGTTTCATCGGATTGCCTGAAAGCATCAGAGAGCAAGATCTATCCACCTTTTTGGAATCATGGCTCCGGGACGAACTCGGCCTTGCTGACGCCTTTAGGGCCCCTGAGAATTGAGAGGGCGCACCGCTTGGCTGGAAGGAAGAATCAGACTCGGCCCCGAGCTGTAATGGTAAAATTGCTCAACTACGCTCACAAGATGGAGATTCTGCGAACGATCCGGGCGGGTCACCAGCTTAAGCATGAGAATCGGCGCGTGCTAGTTTTTCAAGACTTTTCGGCTGGTGTCTCGGCTGTGCGCAAGGCGATGGCTCCTCACTGCTCACAACTCATCGGCATGGGCGTAAAAGCTGCCGCGATATTTCCAGCTCGCCTAAGAGTGACCACGGATGCAGGCACTAAATAGCTAGAGACGGCGGAGGAAGCGCGCGCTTATGTGCAGAAGCAGTGTGCTATTTCATCTGGTAAGCCAACCTGAAATCGAGCTGTTCTGAGTGGCACGACCAAGGCTAAACGCCAGGGAGTCGTCGTTGAGTCCGGCAATGAACCTTTTTGCTTTCTCGCCGCTACCTGTCCCTTTCCCCCTCAGACTACTGACCATAGCGCCGAGGGCCATGGACATGGCCGACAAAGGGGCGGAGGGGCACCGCGGGAGATGTTGAAGGCCATTCTACTTCGCGCGCCCTCTCTCAGCCAGTTGAGCCTGACCTACTTTTCTTCTTAGGACTGGGAGTGTTTTTTTGGGTTCCCGCTACTCTCCTTCGGATCTGGAATGTGAAGTCGCGTCCGTGTCAGCAGAAGCATCCTTTTTTTTCCCCTTAGGAATTGCTTCTGGACTATCGGGCCCACTGGAAGTTTTTTTTTCTTCTTTTCATCACCACTTTGAGTTCATCGCGAGGCCGGCGGTGGCGCTTTGCGGCAGAGATTTCTCATCCGAGCTGCCTATGCACTCTGGACACGGGTTTTCCTTCTCTCTGCTGCTGTTTTTGGAGAGGGGGACTGGGCCATGATGCAGCCCTTGAGGCAGAGTGGAGTACTAGGCCGGTACCCTTGTTGGGATACTACTTGTTCGGAGGCCTATTCCCATTTATTCCTTCCTGTGTAGGGTTTGGGGTGCCACCTTCCAGTCTGGCGCAGAGCGAGGGTTCAGCTCTTGTCTAAATGACTGCGAGTGCTTTTGGGGCCTTTGACATCATCCCCGCACCTTGGATCAGCAGCTGAGGAGGGACTGGTTATCCCCCCTTCGGGAGGGACTGTTTGAGGGACTGAGAATCATTGTGTTTTTTTTGTTTACTTGGGCTCACTCCTGAGGGGACTGGGTTGGGTTTTTGTGGGGGAAAGCCATCCTAAGAGCTGTAGTGTAAGATGTCTTAATCCTTTTCATTTAGAAGTTCCTGATAGTTTTAAGTCCAGTTCCGCTGTTTATTACTGCTTTCCCCAGTCTAAGTTGGGAGATTTCCATTGCACTTCAGGTTGTGGCAGGGCCGGCGCTAAGATGAATCTGTCTGTGGGGTGGAGGGTGGAAGGGTGGGGAGAAGTGAAGGTACTTTGTGTTGTGGGAAGAAAGGGGGTTAGGGGTTGGGCAAGGGGAGGGAAAGGACCAGGGGACAGATGGAACAGGGGAGGGGGTAGAAGGGGAAAAGTGCAGGTGTGATAAGTTTCACTCTTCATAATAGGTGATGCACCCCAAGCAAGCACTCACACTTATGTCTCTGGCGGGGGCTCGGCTGGGAAGGCCTTTCCCCAAGCCTCCAGGTTCTATCAGCAGAGCCATTATTTAAGGGGGAAGGATCTCTACCCCTCACACGCGCATAGTCTCCCGGAATGTGCGCGGGATCCGTACCCCGATCAAACGTTCAAAGGCGCTGAGTACCCTCCAAAGGAAGTCGGCGGATATTGCCTCCCTACAAGAGACGCACCTTTCTGACTCTGAACATGTGAAACTGAGTAAGACATGGGTTGGGGGAGGGGCGGTTTGCGTCAGCCACTACTTGGTCGGCTGGAGTGGCCATTTTGTTTAATAAACGTCTTCCCATTAAGATTTTGAAAGAAATTAAGGACCCAGAAGGCTGATTTCTTATATTGGTGACGAGTTATATAATAAAACACTGGTGCTGTGCAATGTGTACGCCCCCAATCAATATCATCCCAGATTTTTCCAGGTAATTTACCAGGTATTTACTTCCCTATATTGCCGAGATAGTGATCCTTGGAGAAGACTTCACTGCTATTCGGGACCCGCAGATGGATTCCTCCCAAAACCGCCTCGCTGAGGCAGAGACGGGGAAAGGCCCAACTTTATTAGAAAATACATCCGGGGAGAAGGAGTTTACCCACACCACTTCCTCCCGGCTCGACTACTTCCTTGTAAGTAGCCACGCGTTTTCTCAAGTATTGGAGATATAATAATTTCGGATCGCTGTCCTGTGTGGATTGATGAAACTCTTCCTGCAGCTCGGATCTGGAAGTTCCCTTATTACTTAGCTCTTTCCAGCAGTACTTGGTGGGAAACTCTAAATCAAGAGCATCATGACCAACCCATACTTTTTTTGGTATACAGCTAAGGCGCTTCTTAGGGGGGATATAATTGCCTAATTGGCAGGTGCTAAGAAGGTTTTAAATCAGCGAATCCTGTCACTTAGTGCAGAACTGCGTAAACTAAGGGCCACCTGCTTCAGTCCAACACGCCCAGGGCTCACAGCAGATATATCTAGGTGCAGTGTGCACCTAGCACCCTCCTCCATCAGCGGGCCAAGAAAGGTTTGCTCTGTTATCAGTTCAAGCTGTATCAATACAGCAATAAAGCAGGCAAATTCATGTCCCATTTGATTAGATCCTCTCATGGTAACCGGTATGTCTCCAGCCTATGGAATCATACTGGGCAGGTGGAAACCAACACACAGACTATCTTGCGGCTATTTCGTGATTATTATATGAAATTATACCCACCTGAGGGATGGTCTTGAGGAAGCCTGTGCTCAATTTTGTGCTACCATCAACCTTCCCCGCCTTATTGGGCCTCAAAAGGAGGCGCTCAATTCTCCCATAACTACTGCCGAAATCAAATCAGCCATTCATCAGTCTAAATGACTTAAGGCCCCTGGACCCGACGGGTTTTCAGCCAAATTTTATATATGCCTCATGGACAAAATAGCCGCTCCACTGTCGTTGGTATTCACTCAATTAATTTAGGTGGGTAGCTACCCACCAAATATGAATCAGGCCCACATAACTCTCATCCAAAGGCCGGTAAAGACCTTTCTTCCCCTGCTTCTTATTGCCTGATCTCCCTGCTCAACCTCAATCAAAAACTGTTGGCCAAAATTATGGCTGACCATCTGGCGGCCTTTCTCCCCTCCTTGATAGGGAGTAGTCAAGTGGGTTTATAGGGAAGCGGTATGGCCTTCTCTAATATTCGTGAGTATTAGTAGCCATGGAAATGTGTCACCATATGCAAACCCGTATCTGGCTCTCAGCTTTGATGCAGAAAAAGCATTTGACCGGGTGGAATGGAACTATTTGTTCTACATTTTGCAACAGATGGGCTTTGAGGGTTTTTTTTATCGAGCAATCCACCTCTTGTACAACGACCCAAGGCAATACTTCTGGCTAATCGGTAGCAATCTCAACCACTGGACACTGGGAGGGGTACAAGACAGGGCTGTCCCCTCTCCCCCTTGCTGTTTCTTTTACAATTGGAGCCCCTCTTGCTAGTTCTCCAGGTGCACCGCATGTTTAAGGGCATACGCTTTCAATCTGAAATTTTTAAGTATGCTGCCTTCGCCGATGACCTTCTCGTTTTCCTTACTGATCCCCAGGCTTTGCTCCCCCCTCTTCTTACGTTGCTCGAGACCTTTAGGGTGTTTTCTGGCCTTCGGCTGAAGGTGGACAAGTCCTCGGTGCTGGCGCACCCTGAGACCCTAAGGAACAATGGTCCGAAACCTTTGCTCTTCAATGGGTGGGTGACCTCCTTCGATGCTTGGGGATACAGTTGTCTAAAGATCCCAAATTGAGCTATCAGGTCAACGTCCCACCTTTATTGCACCATACAGTAGAGGCCCTATCTACCTGGAAAAATCTGCCCTTATCCCTGTGTGGCCGAGTTAATCTCTTTAAGATGGTCCTGCTGCCCTAAATGGCTATATCTTTTTCAAAACTTGCCCCTCCACCTTAAGGCCACGGACCTGAATGTGATAAACCGCTCCCTCCGGAAATTTCTGTGGAGGGGTGGGAGGGCTCGCCTCCCCCTCTCCTGGTTACAGGAGCAGTGGGGGATGGGCGGTTTGGGAGTGCCAAATTTGGCACTGTATAACTTGGCCAGTAACTTACGGGTGGCCAGGGATTGGTTAAAGGGCACTTCTTCCCATTCTAATCTTATGGCGGGTAGTGCTTTAACGGCCCCGCTGGATGTTAAATATGTTCTCCAGATGGCTTCCAACTCTTTTAACTCAGTCTGTTATTGTGAAGCCGATTCGGCAAGCTTGGGTCCTATTTACCAAGCACCTGCGAGTGCCTCGAGTCAGCGCATGCTTACTACCTGTGATTGGCAATGAGGATTTTTCTCCGGGTTCCCAATCATCAGCATTTGGGGAATGGCTTATCAAAGGTATTTACACGGGAGGGGAGGCTGCTATCGTTCTCTGAACTCTGCGAATATTATGGCCTGGGTTTGGGACATACTTTCCCCTATTTACAAATTGTACATTACATTCGCTCTCTACCTTGCGGCCTTTCTACGCTCCTCCGTCTTTCAAGCCCTAGACTCCTTATTAACGTTGGAAAAACAGGAGCCCCCCTCGCTGCCTACTTATTATAAAGGATTGCGACAGAAGGGACGGGTGGATATTCCTGCGGTACTGGCTGATCGTTGGACTAGCGATGGGGACATCGTGGTTACACCCTCGATCATTCGGGCCTGTTATACCAAAGTGGCCAGGATCTCGTATAACATGTACTACCGTGAGCTGCAGTTCAAGTTTTGGGGGAGAGCGTACATCTCTGCACAGATAGCTTACCAACTGACTATCGCCCCCACTGCGCAATGCCAGCGATGTGAAACGGTGGTGGGCATGCTGACACATGCCTTTTGGTCATACCCGGCTGTTAAATTGTTTTGGAAACGGGTGGCGGGATACTTGGCCACAATTTTACACATATCAATTCCAGTAGCCCCACTGTGGCTTCTCTTTGGCTGTATTCCCCCCACCACGTATACGAGATCCTGGTACTCGATTACTGACACACAAGGCTTGTCGGGTGGGGAAGCGGGTAATACTGTCCGACTGGCGAGGTGAGGATCCCCTGTCTTTTTGGACTTGGAGAAACCAATTTCATGCTATGATGACTATAGACAGTCTGTTACCAACAGTTCACCAGTGCATCGGGGAGGTTCCTCTCCATCTGGGACTCATACATACAGGCTCTTCCCCACCGAGCCAGAAGCCGCATACTCAATGTGTGAGGGTCTCACTTGATTCCCAGCGATGAGTGGGTTCGCCGGCTGCAACCACTGCTTGGGCTGCAACAGATATGCTGAAGGCTTGCTACCTGCACGATGGAAAAGAGGGGGAGGGGGGGGGAGACATATAAAGGGGGGGATGCTGGGAGGGGGGGCCTGCACTTGTTGAACTACATTGTACATTGGGGGGGGGGGGGTGTATCAGACCACAACACCCCTCTTTCTGATTGACTGACTGCGGACCTTTGTTTATTTGTAGTTTGTATTGTGTTGCATAGAAGCCAATAAAATCATTTATACATAAACCACCTCTTCCGGAAGGGCATTCCAGGCCTCCACCACCCTCTCCGTGAAAAAATATTTCCTGATTTTGGTTCTGAATCTTCCCTCCCTAAGTTTCATGTCATGACCCCTAGTTCTGATTTCCTTCCAATGGAAAAGGTTCGAAGTTCGTGCATCTTTAAAACCTTTCAGGTATCTGTAGGTCTGTATCCTATCTCCCCTGCACCTCCTCTCTTCCAGGCTATACATATTCAGATCCTTCAGCCTCTTCTCATAGGTCTTCCAATACTGATCATGTCTCGTGGAAGCTAATATATCCCCCAATCAATACCCATGGGGGCCCTACGTTCAAAATCAAGTCCCTCATGTCCTGTTAAAAAGCGAATGCTCCTGCCTGCAAATTCAGCTCGGCATAAAGAAAAGCAATCAGGTAGTTCTCAGGGAACAGGACTGCAATCAGACTACTCTGTCCTTGGTATTGCACCCGGGCACATAAAAATGATTAGTCCCCAGGTAATGCAATTTCTTAACGAGACGCTGCCGAGACACTACCTTCCCAACACGTTATCTCTCTGGGAAACTTGGTGAATGTCCCAGAAAGCAGGGGAATTTCAGTTTTATGTCAGCCACTAAATGTTGTGATCCTTTTATAGATTGAAGGCCAATGCTTCATGCTAGGTGAATTAAAATATAGCTCATTTAACTCCAATCTAGCTAAGCAGGTAGAACAGATGTTATAAGGCATTAGATATAAATATATGATATCAGGTAGACTTTTATGTGTCTCTGTCTGTACTTTGTTTTTACAGTCCTAAGAAATAGACATTATGTGCTCTTTATCTGTGTATCTGATTTTTTTTAATTCTTTGATGTTATGTGCACTGTTTTCCAAATACCTGTATTTATTTTATAATTCCTTTTTTGTAAACAAAAGGTATAAATATGTTGTGAATTCTAAACTTGGGACTGCTCATCTAATCTATCATCAGATAGCAGTCCTCTCAGGACACAGCATCTAACCTATAGGTGATATATCCATCTTTTCTTATTCTGTATCCTTCTAAGAGAAGACTTGATCAATTGCCTTATATGTAATAAATAAGCATATATTTTTACTGAATACTTTGTCTGATTTACTGAGTTGCTCTGTCTTAATAAATAATTATCTTTCTCACCCTAATACATGATCTCTAAGAGGTAATGATGTGTTACACTAATTTGACATGGGGCGCTGGGGAGAGAGAGTGAACTATAAGGGAACTTCTGATTAAAGATTTTCTCACCCAGTACTACCAGACAGAATATGAACCCAAAACAACCCCACACCATTTTGGCTGCCTTTCTCTGGATCGCCTCCATCCTGTCTCTGTCCCTTTTTGAGATACAGGCTCCAGAACTGAACACAGTACTCCAGGTGAGGCCTCCGACCGTAGCTTGCCCCCAAATACGCCAAGCCTTCTCCTGTTCTGATCCCGTAATGCCAACAGATCTCTCCACCAGCAGAAGCCCCCGGACCAGTACCTGAAGGCTGAACCCGAGGGGCACGTAGGCTGGTAGAGGCGAAGCTCCAGTTGGGTCTGGGCCTCATCTGAATCTGCCTGCGGACGGTGGAAACCTGCAGGGCTCCTCCCAGCAGGTTGTATCTAGTCCGCCTCGGCTCAAGGTTCCACGCCTGCAACAATACTCCTCTCCATTTCAGAGCTTAGTATAATTCGCCTAAAAACTCCTTGTAGGGTTTTGGTTTGCTGATAGTCAATGGTTTTCAAGTGAACATAAAACTAGATGCAATAACCAATAAAAATCATTGTAAACAAAAGTCAAAACATAGTGCGTGTACAGTAAAATCTAAAAATGTACTTCAAACCACTGGCAGTGGCAAACTCTCTAGAACCATCACGTGTATGAAAATATGCAACTAGTGTTTTAGGCTTTATAATTGAAAGAAAACAAGAATTATTTACAATACAAATTAAAATATCTTTCACTGTCAGCTTGTGGTATCTCATGGCTTAGAGCCTCTGCTACATATACAGATCACTTGTTTTATGGTCATTGTGATTGTGAGCCAGCTATTAAGTCCTGCATGCAGGTTTTCCTGTACATTAGCTTGTACTGTACTATTTATTATTAGGCTGTCAGCCAGTGTCAGCTTGTGGTATCTCATGGCTTAGAACGTCTGCTACATCTACAGATCACTTTTTTTTTTTTTTTATTGTCATTGTGTTTGAGTCACTTATCAAGCACCACATGCAGGTTTTCATGTGAACTTGTACTGTACTATTTATTTTATTTATTTAGTCAGTTTTATATTCCGATGTTTGGTTTTTTGAACCTTCACAACGGTTTACAATTGTATAAAAACTAAAAAAAAACATGCACTACAAAATACAAACTACATGATTTAAGTAAAATTTGCTTATAAACTACAAGAGTTACAATTAAATACTTAATAAAATACTAATGAAAGCAAAACTAACTCATTCATAAACTTAAATCAATCAAAACACTTAAAATAAATAAAATCGAAACAAAAAATATAAATCACTGGCTTGAGTCTATACAATATGCTTGGTTAAAAAGCCATGTTTTTAACGCCTTCTTAAACAGCTTCAGGTCTTTTTGTAGTCTCAATTCAGGAGGCTTGGTGTTCCATAATCTTGGGCCCGCGAACGAGACAGCTCTTTCCCTGACAGATGTCAGTTTGTGCTGACATCCAGTCTCAGTCCAAGTATTTCCCTCCTCATTTTCACCCTTCTTCAATTGCCCCCATCTCTTAGCCTTCTCTGTCCTCTCTCTCTCTCCTGCCCACATTCCTGGTCCTCTTCCCTCTCCTCAGTCTCTGGTTCTCTCCCCCCTATCCATCCCCATGATCCTGTGCTGACACACAGGATCCCCTGCTCTCACCCAATGAAAACAAAACAAATGATACAGATGCCAGCGAGGAGAATAAAACCTGGAACGGTTTGTCAGTGCGCGTCAGATATTTCTAATTCTTGTTGCAGAATAGAAACTGATCTGCAGCAGGGAAATGAGGCTGTGCCTCAGGCCATCTCCTCCGTCTTGTCTGACCTTCCGGGGTGGGGGGCGATAGCACCAACTCTGCCTGGAATGGCAAAATCCTAAATCTGCAGAGGGCAGGCAGGAAGTGGAGAGTCATACGTGGACCGGGCATGAGATTGGCTCTGGCCTGCAATCTGAAGGTGCCAGGAGAAATGCCAGGGGGGAGAGAGAGAAGGGGAAGTAATGTGGTGGGCATGAGCTGAGTGTGGGGAGAAGAAGGATTTCCCAAGCAGAAAATCACAGGTTCATAGATACACAAGGAATAAAGCAGTTCCCTGACTTGCTGCTCCTGTCTCCCACTCCCCCCTCTGCAGCTGATTCTCTCCCCGGATCCACCTTAAGGAATAAAGCAGTTCCCTGACTTGCTGCTCCTGTCTCCCACTCCCCCCTCTGCAGCTGATTCTCTCCCCGGATCCACCTTAAGGAATAAAGCAGTTCCCTGACTTGCTGCTCCTGTCTCCCACTCCCCCCCTCTGCAGCTGATTCTCTCCCCGGATCCACCTTAAGGAATAAAGCAGTTCCCTGACTTGCTGCTCCTGTCTCCCACTCCCCCCTCTGCAGCTGATTCTCTCCCCGGATCCACCTTAAGGAATAAAGCAGTTCCCTGACTTGCTGCTCCTGTCTCCCACTCCCCCCTCTGCAGCTGATTCTCTCCCCGGATCCACCTTAAGGAATAAAGCAGTTCCCTGACTTGCTGCTCCTGTCTCCCACTCCCCCCTCTGCAGCTGATTCTCTCCCCGGATCCACCTTAAGGAGTGAGCATCCCCCCTCCCTCCTGCCTGACCTCTGCCGGGAGCTCTGCGCATGCTCCGGCTCCTGCTTTCTTTCTCTGCCTGCAGAGAGCAGGAAAGACTCCGAGTAAAAGCAGAAACTTTCTGCCTCCCCAGGACCGGAAATCCCTGCAGAGGGGTAGAGCAGGGGCTTTATCTGAGCCCCCAGGAATCAGCCCTGCCCCCTCTGAATCCCTCCCAGCACCTGCAGGACTGAGAGGCAAAAGAGGAGGGCAATGTGTGCCCTGGGGTCCGATCCGGTAAGAAATCCTTCTCTGCCCTCTTGTGCATGTAAGGAAACCTTTTCCCTGTGCAGCTCTGCCAGCCTCCCCTCCTGCCAGCACAGGGCAGGGATCTTTCCAGGTTTGAGCTCTGATCCCGCTGAGATCAGCAGAGGTTAGTGGGGGGGGAGGGTGCAGACTCTCTCCCGTGCACACACATGAACTCCCTCTCACACACGCACATGCTCTCACACATGCACATGCTCTCACACACGCACATGCTCTCACACACATGTGCACACACTCCTGCACACACCCACACTGTTTCTCTCTTCCCCCTTCCACAGCTCTGATCCCTGCACTCTCCACTTTCAGGCGCCAGCCCCTCCCACCACACCTCTATTCCTTCCCCCCTCTGTCACCATCATCCCCTCCTCTCTCTGGTCCACATTTCTCCTTAATTGTACTCGGGACTTTTCCTCCCTCTTCCATGCCTGGTGAGCCCTTCAAGGTGGGTCACTCAGATCAGAGCGTTATAGTAGGGGTTAGGAAGCACTGGGGAGAGTTGCTAAGGGTGTGCATGGGATAGATGGGGGTTAGGACTCACAAAGAACAACGTATTCAGTTAATTCACTAATGGTTTGTGTTCTGTGTGCAGGGTCAGAGTTACAGTCAGTTAATTCAGTAATTTATGTACATCCAGCAAGCATGGGGACCGGTTAGGTCTGATTTAGAGCATTGCTGGTGTGTATGCCCTGGCGTGTGTGGACACGTGTGGGGTTTATGTTTGATGGGGGTGATGCACCACTCTCAGGGTGTTCGCTCGCTGCGTGAACTCTCTTGCTTTTGGTTGGCGTCAGAAATGGATGCAGCCAGCGATTCCTTGCAGGTAGCGGGTGGGATTTGGGTTTCATGGTTCTGGTGCTGCTCCTGCGAAGGTTCTGGTTATTTTTGTGCTCTGAGAGTGTTAGGGTGAGGAGCAGTTGTTTTTGGCATGAGAGGGGATTTATTGTGTGGGTGATTGTTCTTTTACCTTCTCAGGTCCGTGGGGGTCAGCGTTCTCCTGCTGACCCTGAAGGAGAGGCTCAGAAGCTGGAATCTGATGCCTAGGGAGCTGAAGACCTGTTCCCCTTTCCTGCCTCCTGTGATAGTTCTGGCGGGCCCCGTTTTGGACTGACTGCAGTTTATCTTTTTAGGAAGGGCACTGCAGAGGGCCATGCAGTAGTCTGGGTGTATGAGTGCCGCTGCCTGCAGGTCCGGTTTGAGGTCGCCTGGCTGTAGAGAGGGGCGTAGTTGTTTCACCCTGCGGAGTCAGTGTTGCTATATGGCTTTCCCATGGTCAGCGTGGAGTCTGGCCTGGCTCTTAGGCTCTTTACCCCGTGATAACGCCTGGGGTGAGGGGGGTTATCAAGTCTCGCTGAGTTGCTGACCCCTGCAGGATTTCCATTCTGTCCCTGTTTCTAAGATGCAGATGGAGACTTTGAGTCCGTGTCAGCTTGTGATGGCCGCGAGGAGCGTGAGATTATAAATTGATTTCCAGTGTTTGTCTGGGGGTCAGGCAGGCTGTGCAACACAAGGAATATTTAAGGGCCGGATGTTAAAAACCATTTATACACTTAATATAGGGTTTTCCACCTGTAAATGTACTTGGCAGGTGGCTTTTAAAAATTGCTGCTATATATGCCATTGCATTGCCCGTAGGATCCTCACCTGTAAGGGCACTTTATGCACATAAATGGCTTTTTAAAATACCTGAGGGTGTCCTGTTTGCTGTTCCAGGCATCAGTCACGTTCAGGGACGTCGCTGCTTATTTCTGGGAAGTGGAGTGGGACATTCTGGGAGAATGGCAGAAGGAGCTGTACAAGAAGGTCATCAAGGAGATTCACGGCATCCTCGTGTCACGGGGTAAGTCTGCCTTTTCTATCATCTCTCACCCATACACACCCTGCAGGATGGCTGCTGCCACTTTATCAGGGCTGGAATAATCCCAGGTGCCAGGTCCCTTGGGCACATATAATATACAGTCTGGCTTCTGATCTCATGCCAAGTCCAACAGGAGCTGCTGTGGCTCCCCAGGGCCCAGTGAGAGACACCTCTGCTGCAGGCCCGGCACGAGATGCTGCTCTGTGCTGGAAGATGAATCTTTTATAGGTTAAAGTAGACCAGCTGGAGTCTGTCTCTCCTTTCTCTACAACTAAAGCTGGCACAGAGGAACAGGAGGCAGGATTTACTCTTCTGATTCCAGCTTCTGTGCAAGGAGCTCATACGTTAGCTCTGCACTAGTGTAAGGATGCTATAAGGGGTTCTCTGAGGAGACAGAACAGGTGGAGGTCATGAAGAAGCAGAAAGGTAATCGCAGCACAAGAAGATGGAACTGCTCAGACATCTGGAAATAGCCAAGGCTGTTAGGATATTGAAATATGTCAAACCTCACATTAAATTTTGCTCCTATCTTCTGGGCTCAGCTTACAAGAATGCAGTATTATTGGCATATGTGAGATAAGAGAATAGTACTAACCATATTATGCAAATATAGAAACTAACCCATTGGTGTGCAGGTCTGCAGGAGGTAATGTGTACAACCTATTGCCCAACTTCAGATGAGCGAACTCCACCTGATTATAAGAACATAAGAACATGCCATACTGGATCAGACCAAGGGTCCATCAAGCCCAGCATCCTGTTTCCAACAGAGGCCAATCCAGGCCATAAGAACCTGGCAATTACCCAAAAACTAAGTCTATTCCATGTAACCATTGCTAATGGCAGTGGCTATTCTCTAAGTGAACTTAATAGCAGGTAATGGACTTCTCCTCCAAGAACTTATCCAATCCTTTTTTAAACACAGCTACACTAACTGCACTAACCACATCCTCTGGCAACAAATTCCAGAGTTTAATTGTGCGTTGAGTAAAAAAGAACTTTCTCCGATTAGTTTTAAATGTGCCCCATGCTAACTTCATGGAGTGCCCCCTAGTCTTTCTACTATCCGAAAGAGTAAATAACCGATTCACATCTACCCGTTCTAGACCTCTCATGATTTTAAACACCTCTATCATATCCCCCCTCAGTCGTCTCCTCTCCAAGCTGAAAAGTGTAAGGAGCTCACTTCCTCACTGTGGTAACCAGATGTCACAGAGCAAATATCACCACGGTATTGTTACATTGAAGGCACCAGTGCAATTGCATGAAATATACAAAATATTTAGATTTTATTTATTCATTGTTAATGGTTTTCTATTAGAATACATTTTGTAAATACAATACAAAATATATAATCATCCCCCAAAGCATGAGTGCTCCCCAATCCATCCCCACCCCCAACTAAAAACTTTCCTAATCCCAACTAGGATCCTATTTTTGTGCTAAGGAAAAGTTTCTTTTTATTTGAAGATATAATCTATCATCAGATTTAAAGGCAAACTGATGGGGGGGTCTTCTATGGCCCCTTCGGTTGCCCTTCTGCACATTGACCAATACGAAAGTCAACATATTTATGGATCTGAGTTTTGGAAATATATAATCCCTTGGAAAAGGTGAATCGATGATGCCCTGTGCATTGGGCTTGGTCCATTGGATTCATTACAAGAGTTTGTACAGTGGATTAATACTCTAGATCCAGATCTTCAGTTTAGCTAACAGTGCCATCAGGAACACAGAGCATTTTTGGATTTGCGGGTTTACGAAAGTCGGGATTCTTTATGTTCTCCGATGTTTAGATCTCCTGCAGAGGTTTCAGATTGGAGGCTACGTGAGGTCTTGCATAAAGGAACATATAAAAGGGACGTTTTACGTGAATCTTGCTAATCTATTCATACCGTCCGTTAAGGCGCAGGTTTCTAGGTTTGTTCGCGCTACTCCTTCAAGCAAAGTCCAGGCGATTGCTGACCGCCATTGGTCTGTTTGAAGCCATGAGCCTTATGTTTAAGGAATTACCGGTGTTTGCGATGAGAGAGAATCGTTCATTGCGAGACCGTGTAACTTCTTCACGTCTTCCAGTATCAGATTTAAGTACCATGGAGACAAACTGGACAAGTTCGGTGTGGGTCCCGTTCAGCATGCTCTTGTGTTTTTGAACTCGACGCACTTTTTTTTGTAGAAACTCAACGGCGGGAATGTAGACTTCCGGCAGGATAGGATTGTCGGTCATCCCAAGCGATATATGCGATTTTTGTGCCCTTGCAGTAGTCGGGTATATATTGGGTCAGAACCAGGATTGTACGGGGAAGGAGGGGGCTCCGCTGGGAGGTCATTGGAGGTTAAAAGGAGCACAGGGTAGAAGAACAAAGGTTCTTTGTGACTTTTAGGAGAGCTGGCAGCGTCTCTAAAGTATTGACACAGGAGGGACAGAGGTTCATCTCATGGGAACCAGTGGGCTCAAACCAAGACATCGAGCGGAGCATATTAAATATTGTGAAATAATACATTTAAATGCATCTTATGTGAGTTTGGGCACTGATTACTGTATGGGGGTGAAACTGTACGTTGGGCAGAGTGCATCGTGTGTTTAATGGCTTGGACTTCTCCCCTGCAGAAGAGTAACTGCAGTCATCAAAACTCGGGTCCTCGCTGAGATTAGTGACGTTTTCAGTGGGTGGTGTCTGTTTGTGTGGCTGGGGTAGCACTCGGGCTTGTGGGGATGTTTATATATCATAGATTGTATTAACAATGACTTTCTATTAAAATACGTTTTGTAAACAATGAAGAAAAGAAAATTCAAATATTCTATGGTTTTTTTGCGGCACCATTTTATATATTTCACAGATCAAATATCCTCTCTCTCCCTCTCACTGGCATCTAGATAGGAAAACCCAAGTCCTGGGATACAAAGATAACTCTTTCTCAGATGCTCCTGATTTGAAGCTGGGAGTCCTCCTCTCCAGGAGGGCACAGGCTGGCAGAGAGCACTGGCACCTGCAATGCCTCCAGCTAGGAGGGTCATGAATAGAAACGACTGCACCAGAAACCCTCCAAGGTTTAATCTTACTAAAGTGGCAGCCTGCAAGTGTCTCTTCTCACCAAGCTCTGTCACACAAATACCCAAAGATGCGAGCGCGGGCAGACACTCAGACACACTCACAGACACACCAGACACACGCACACTCACACGCACACACAAACACACACACACACACACACGGACACAGACACACGCACACACACACACACACACACACACGGACACAGACACTCACACTCACACACAAACGCAGACATAGACACAGACACTCACACACACGTCTGCATCAGAACAGTGAACAGATAAAAGCTCCAAGGCCTGCACAAGTACAATGTATAAGTAATTTTGCTATCTTTACTGGCAGGTTATTCAATTCTTAATCCCGATGTTGTATTCAAGATTAAGAAGGAAGATGAGAAATATTTCCCTCAGCACTGGGAGCTGGAGGGGAAGGAAACCATGAAGGACCCCAGCATCAGTAAGTAAATGTTCTGGATTTAAAGGGCTCTGCATTTTCAGATCCCAGGAGATGGGGCATTAACATCAAACATTTGGAGACTTCCAATCCATTTCCTAATATAATATTAGCAGGTCCTGGGTGACTCCTCCTAGACTCGTTTGTTTTCTCATCCCAGGCCTTCCGATTGTAACGTCTGTGTTCTCACTGAGCGTTAAACAAGAGGAAGATCTGCCCTTCCTGGATCCTCCTGAATCAGAGACGCCTGAAGGGATTCAGCCTCCTGGAACAGGCGAGTACCACTCCCTGCCCTCGCCTTGTATTCTCCCCTCCTCTTCCCTCTGGATTTCCATACGACTGAGCTAACACACAGGCCCCTCCCTCGTTTCTTGTACCCGTTGCTCCCCACCTGCCTTTACCACCGCCCTCTGTGTCCGTCCTAAATCTGTGTAAATTTGCTGATTGGTTGCAAGCTGCTGCTGCCTCTGTCAGGAGGGGACTCCAGGCACCCACCCCCCTGTCAGTAAAGAAATATTCTCTCACGTTTCCTCTGCACATTCCTCCGTCATCTTCATATCCTGTCCTCTTCTCCAGGAGTCTCCTTTCCACCTTCCCTCGCCCTCCTCTCTAAGAATTCCTTGGCTTTGGTGCCTTCTAGTGACATCTCCCACCCTGCCTCACATAATTATAATGAAGCGCAGGAGCCAGGTAGAATCAGATTTCTGAAATCTGGCAGCTGGATAAAAAACATCTGGTTTTATCAAAAATACTCTTTGAGGTAGAAATGTTCAGCATGTTTTTGCAATAGCAGTTACCACAGCAGATTGTTTTGTAGATCCTGAGGAATGAAGTCGCCCACCTCGGTGTTAAAATGATCATGATACTGTTAGAATGGATTTCTGATGATGATCAGCACAGCAGCACCCTCCTTTCTTAGTGCTGCACTGATGGCAGTGTCTATGAACACAGCATAATCCTGAGCTCACTTGCACTGATAATACAGGCTCTGGGGTAACGTTTCTACATATTGTAACCATCTTTTCCCATCACAGGCTCCCCCAGTGTCACCCCTGACATTTTAATCCGATTTAAGCAAGAAGGACGTGGGACTGAGCCCCCGAGATCTGAGGACAGAGGGAACCTGAGCATCCCAGGCGCCTGTGAGGAGCTGCATGAAGCAGGCGATGCAGCTTGGATTAAAGGTACTGATGGGCCGATCCAAACATTGCTGAGACACGAGGCCTCCTCGGGACCAGACACAGCGAGGAGGAGGCGTTAAATCATGTCCCTGCCCTCTGACCTTTCTTGTGTGGAGAATTTGTTTGCTCTCTTTCCATTCCTTCTGCTTTTCTCTTTCATGTTCAGATTTCTCTTTCCTTTCTTCTCCCTCTCTCTCATCTTCCCTCACCATTTCCCTCCCCCCTCTCTTGTCCCATTTCTACCTCCTCTTCTCCTCTTTCCTGTCTTTTACTCTGCCTTCTCTCTTTTCTTGGGTCAGGGTCCAAGACTGGGTAAAGGCTGAAGATGTTTTCCCATTTCTCTAACAGGCAGCCGAGGTCACAGTCCTGACCCCACAGCAGAGATCCTGAAAATGGAGGATCCTCCTGTCAGCGAGCAGCAGGAGGGAGGAGAGGAGGAGGCTGAGACCAAGAGCGGTGAGCAGAACATTAATTTATCATAAAATATGGGCTATGGAGAATGTTACACTTTACATGTAGAGGGGAATCTTATTACTGGCTCTCAGTTAAATTCTCATTACTAAGTCATTAGAGTTCAGTTACTTTAAGCTGACAGGACTGAGGTGCAGGGACCCGGGTCCTGAATGAATTCCAGGTCTCCAGCAGGGCATGGCAGAGCTTTTGGGGAGTGAAGGGAAACAGAACAGAGACTGGAGGTGAGGATGAGAGGCACAGAACCAGCAGGGTGAGGTCAGACGTGGTCTGTTCCCCTCTGTTCATGGGCTGTTGCCCACCTGTACCTGTCTACAAGCAGCACCAGGCTCTATTATATATGATAGTGATCCATAGTCACCCTATTGACATTCAGTGATTAGATGGAGCTATCTCCCGTTCCAGTAAGTTCCAGATCAGCCCAGACTCCTGGGTTTTGCCTCCCTGCCAGCAGATGGAGACAGAGAGAGTCTCACTGACACTGTACATAACCCAGTGTGCCACCTGCACTCCCTCAGTATTTCTCTGTCTCCAGCAGATGGAAGATGGTGGAAAACCCGCAGTGTAAAAAAAAAAAAAAATAGGTAAGAGAAACAGAGGATAGAAAAATTATATATATCTGCATGAAATAGAGGAACTGAAGCTGGGAGAGTGTGGAGGCGGCCCCTCGTGCCGAGCAGGCTGCGTGCTCAGCGGGCAGGCGGAGCTCACCACCGGCGACTGAGACTTCTGGTGGTTGAGTCTTGCTGCTCAGCCAGTGTTGCTGGGTTGCATGTTTCCATGGTCGGGGGACACTAAGGGTCCGGCGGCGTCATGGCGGACTCGCTCAGTGCAAACATTTTTTTTTTTTTTTAGAAATTGTTTTAATCACAAAAAAATAAAAGACAGAAGAGCACAGAGAGCCTCTGTACTCAGTCCTGCCGGTGGCGGGAGCAGGAGGTCACCTCTCCGATTTTAATATTGCCTCGCCATTTTGCTGGATCCCGCTGAGATCGGGAGCACAGGGTCGCCCGGCGGCAGGCAGAGCGTTTGGGCCGCTGATGGCGGGAAGGGGAGCCCGCCGCGCCGGGACGGTTCTTTCGTGCTAAGCGCAGGCCTGGATAGTTGCAGCGGCATTGCAGGGGGGGGGGAGAAACACGCAGGCGGTTTAATTTAGAAGCGGACGCTCGCTCTCTGGAGCGGGGAGAGGAGGCCGGCGGCGTCGAGGCGAGCGGGGGCGCCCAGTGCATGCTTCTACATTGGCGAGCACCCTGGTAACTGCCTGCGCGGGAGGCGATGTCCAGGGGGTTTTCCCTCTTACGGTCATGGTGGGGGGGGGGGGGGAGGGGGATAGCACGGGGACCATGACAGAGGCTCCTGTTATAATAATCGCGCCCCGATGCACGCAGGATCTGCGGGGCAGGCTTAGCGTCTCTGGTTCTAGCCTGCGGGAGGAAGATGGATCCATCCCAGCCTCTCTCAGTCCCTCTCTCTCCTGGTAAGGTTCGGGGCAGTGGTCCGGCAGCCATTTTTTAATGTCTTGGGCGATGGGCAGATCCTACGGATCTCTCCGACGGGGGTGAAGGAATTGGGGCACAGCGGATTATTTCTGAGGGAAATTCTAAGGGGGGCTGGCTTTGATGGACCCCCCCCCCTTCTCCTGGATCTGTGCCGTTAGGGCGTTTCTACTGCGTGCCCCGCTCGGGAGATTGTTTGGTGCCGTTTTCAGGGAGGGAGGGAGGGGGTGGCGAGTCCCCTGATAGAGCGGGGGCACTTATCTCTCGCCCAAGGAGACAGGGCTGCTGGGTTCTAAGCCCTGGTGGGCGTCGTGGGTGCCATTTTGTTTTTATGCTCCCTGAGTTGGCGGTGCAGTGGCTTGGAGGGGGGTGAGTTCTGGTCTCAGAAAGGGGGCAGCCTTTCCCGTGAGTTCGGGCTGTGATTTTTGGTGACAGTTTAAGGTTCTGGCTTTAGACCGGCCGCCTTCGTCTAGGGTTTACGGATCTGGTCAGCTTGGCCATAGGCAGCCCCGCTGGGGCTCGCTCATCTGTCCCATCATCTGCTCCAGGGCTCGATATTAGTGGATCAGGCTGCTCGGTTTTTGAGAGGAGATGGCTGTGGTGGAAGGGATGTTCCCAAACACTCATTACCACCTTGTTGCAGGCCAGGCAGACTTCCACGTCTTTAGCGTATGTGCGAGTTTGGAGAATCTTCAAGCTCTGGTGTACGTCTCTTCCGGTAACAGATTTAACTTCGCCATAGCTTTGCCACCCCTACTCGAGCTACAGTACTGAATATTTTGACTTCCTTCTGGAGGTTTTGGCCTTTATCTCTCTGAGGGTGCAGGTAGCACCTTTGAGCTATCTCCAAGGCAAGGTACAGGGTTATTCTCTGTCAACACATCGGGGATGTCCTACCTTTCCTTCGGGGAGCAAAGCGTTTGCGTCCCTTGGTGAGGAAAGGCTTGGAATCTTATTCTGGGGCTTAGAGGACTGAGTGAGGCTCTGTTTGAATCACTGAGGGGGGCGCCCTTCAAAGACTTGACTTTTTCGGTGGTTTTCCTGATGGCTGTTTGTTCAGCCAGGAGGATTTTGGCGCTCCAGGCTTCATCACGCCGAGATCTGTTTCTGCAGATATCAGAGCGCAGAGTGTGGTCATGCACGGTGCTTCTTTTTCGGCCTTCCATCTTAATTAGACTGCGGATCTTCCAACCTTTCTAGGTTTGGATTCCTCCGCGTCTCATGTAATAGGCCTTCTGCTCTTGGACGGAGACATTGATGGTTGAGGTATCTGAAAGTTACTAATGAGTTTCGTAGATCAGATCACCCTTTTTGTTCTGGGGAATGTTTCACAGAGGGTCAGGCTTCTAAGGCTACATTTGTGCGCTGGCTTCCATGTGCTTTGGTGAGAGTTTTCTGCGAGTGGAATCTCCAGGTCCCACCCAAGTTACGGGGACCTTAGGTACATCCCAGGAGTCTGGGCTGATCTGGGATATGAACAGGAAAGGAAAATTGGTTCTTACCTGCTAATGTCTGTTCCTGTAGTACCACAGATCAGGCCAGAGAGCCGCCCATTGAGGGTGGGAGAGTCGGCCACTCGTTATGATTTTGTATGTAGTGCAGTGTTAATATTTCTCCATGTTGTCTGTTTACTCTTTCTGGGATACAATTTTCAGTGGGAGATTATTGTTAAAAGGGTTTTTTTTAGTATGGTTATCATCTTGGCCTGGGTACAGATCAATTCTGAGGAACTACAGGTTGCACCTCGAGTTATGTACATTGAGACTCTCTCTGTCTCCATCAGCTGGCAGGGAGGCAAAACCTAGGAGTCTACAGTACTACAGTACCAAAAATTAACAAGTAAGAGCCAATTTTCTTATATATGTCTCTCTCCATTGCTGTAAACTTAATGATCATATACTCTCATGTTTATCCATCAGAAGATGGAGCCAGGAATAATAGTGAGAGGCAGAGAATGTGTGAAGGGCAGCAGACGGAGGAATGGAAAGAGAGAGACCCCTCCAGAGACAGCCCAGGTCCTTCAGCTGAGTGTCCAGGAGGAATCAGTAGAATAACCTCACATAGGGTGAAAGAAGAAGTCCAGAATGGAGAGAGTCCATATGCATGTTCTGAACAAGAGAGGAATTCCAACCACTGCCCAATTCTTGTACAAACACAGAGACTGAATGAAGGAGAGAGACCATTTCAAAGTGCTGACACTTCAGAAAACTTAACCTCAAACTCACAATCTGCTGAGCAGCAAAAACTGATTGAATGTGGGAACAAGTTCCCCGAGAGAACAAGTCACACATCTATCCAACAATATCACAGAAAGGAAAAAACATTTATAGGTACTGAAGGAGAGAAAGGAAGCCCTAAGAAAACAAAAGTTACAGCACATGGAAAAGTTCACCTAAAAAAGAAACCATTAAAATGCACTCAGTCTGAAAAGTACTTTTTCTTCGGAGCTGAGCTACACCAACATGGAAGAATTCACTCAGGAGAAAGACCATTTCAGGGCCCTGAATGTGAGGAATGGTTTACTAAGCAATCAAACTTCAGAGAACAAGAAAAAATTCACAGACAAGACAAACCTTTAAAGTGTTCTGAATGTGACAAATGTTTCACTAAGCTATCTAAACTTAAAACCCACAAGAGAGTTCACACAGGAGAGAAGCCATTTAAATGTTCTGAGTGCGATAAATGTTTCACTCAGCAATATAAACTTACAGAACACAAAAGAATCCATACAGGTGTGAAACCATTTACATGTTCTGAATGTAATAAATGTTTCTTACAGAAGTCTGATCTTAAAATACACCACAGAATCCACACAGGTGAGAAACCATTTAAATGTTTTGATTGTGGTAAATGTTTCGCTCATTGTTCTAGTCTTAATGACCACAAAAAACTTCATACAGGTGAGAAACCATTTAAATGTTCTGAATGTGATAAATGTTTCATTAAACACTTCTCTCTACTATTACACAAAAGAATCCACACAGGTGAGAAACCAGTTAAATGTGCTGAATGTGGTAAATGCTTCACTCAGCAATCTAAACTTAAAAACCACAAGAGAGTTCATACAGGTGAGAAACCATTTAAATGTTCTGAATGTGGCAAATGTTTTAGTCTGAAATCTGTTCTAAGGCGACATGAAAGAATCCATACAGGTGCAAAACCATTTAAATGTTCCGAATGTGGCAAATGTTTTACTCAGCAATATAAACTTAAAGACCACAAAAGAATGCACACGGGTGAGAAACCATTTAAATGTTCTGAATGTGATAAATGTTTCTTACAGAAATCTGATCTTAAAATACACCACAGAATCCACACTGGTGAGAAACCATTTAAATGTTTTCAGTGTGATAAATGTTTTGCTTATAAATCTAGTCTTAATAACCACAAAAGAGTTCATACAAGTGAGAAACCATTTAACTATTCTGAATGTGATGTGTTTCATTAAAAAAATTGTCTCTAACTACATCAAACAATCCACACAGGTGCAAAATCATTTACATGTTTTGCCTATGGTAAATATTTGTCATATATCTGCTCTAAGCAAATATGAAAGAATCTACACTAGCATAATTCAAAGGAATTTCCAAGCACCTTGCTATGTTTCCTGTGAATATTACACCCAATGACCTTCAGAGGGAGGTGCTCTTTGGCATAATGCATGTACTGACAAGGGCATTAGCTGTGAATTGGAGAGAGACTGAGATCATTCCTAATCTAACTTGGTTTATGAATGAGGTTGATTCCCATCAAGGTCTGAACAAAATAAACCCATTTAGAGAAACTGCCCCCTACAACAGAATAATTTGCTAGAATCCCTCCTGAATCTATCCTCTCAATGTAACACTGCGGGAGTCAAAACTGCTTGTTATGATTACCTAATAAAGTATTTTTAATAAAATAAGGACCAATCTATCTCTTTATTCAGTATGGATGTAGCTGAATGAGCCCTACCTTTTTGATTTCCTCTGCTATATGTGATGCCGTTATCCAATGAGCTATCGTTGGTGCCTCTGTTCTTTGGCGGTGAATACAGCTCATTTGTTCCTGAATTCGTGTACGATGCATCCTAATAGGAAAAACGATGTATATTAATCCACAAAGGTACCATAGGGCATATATGACACCTTCATATGTACAGGATAAGTGTTGTCGATACTTAAAAGGTTTACACTGAGGTAACCTCAGTTGGGGTCCTTGGGTGATCTTATCGCACTCATTATAGTGGCCACATGTATTGTCCTGGTGATTGGTTATCGGGGGTGGTTTGACCTTGTTCTTGATAAGATGAATGTACAACTATGGCACGGAGGTTTTTGGCTGTAGTCATTGCAAAAATAGGAGACTGTTGAAAAATCGAATGTGTACTTGAAACATGACTATTTCTTAATGTTTTTCCTGAGCCATTGAATGGGCCGAGTGAATCCCAGCTGCCAAATCTTTGACCACTCTTCAAGCCTCCTTCAATCACCTCTCATTCTCTGTACTTCTTCTGGCGTGTCCATGCTGTTGCAGATCTTAGTATCATTTGCAAATAGACAAACTTTACCTTCCATCCCTTCCACAATGTCGCTAACAAAGGTAGTGAACAGGACCGGTCCCAACACCGATCCCTGTGGCACTCCACTTATCACCATTCTCTCTTCAGAGCAGGTTTCATTTACCATTACACGCTGTCTTCTATCCATCAACCAGTTTGTAATCCACATCACCACTTTGACACTCACTCCCAAGCTTCTCATTTTATTCACAAGCCTTCTCTGTGGGTCTGTATCAAAAGCTTTGCTGAAATCCAAGCAAATCATATCGAGTGCTCTTACTTGCTCCAGTTCTCTAATCACTCAATCAATAAAATTAGTCAGCGGGACCTTCCCCTGGTGAATCCATGCTGCCTCGGGTCCAGCAACGGACCCCATTGTAGATAGTTCATGATCCTTTCCTGCAGCACAGTCTCCATTAATTTTCCTAACCAGTCTTTAGGTTTCAGCCTCCTCTCTGCTACATTTCTTTCATAAATCTGCTATAACACCCACAAAATAATCTTTTGTATGTTGTGAATGCAAAAAAATGTTTCAGTTGGAAATCTGTTCAGACACGAGTTATCTGGTCCGCTGCGTAACTTTGCTTCGGCTACGGATGCCGTGTAAATATTTTAAAAAAACGAGGCATATCTGCAGGGTTTGAAGGGTTGGGCTTAACTGGGGGGGAGGGGAAATGAAGCATTTAAACTAGGGGGGGGTTTGGTGAAGCTAGCTGCTAACTGGGCAAACTGGGGATGAACTGGTTTTACTGGCAATGCCATTGGCACGCATCCCATTTAAAATCCCCCCCCCCCCCCAACGTACGCGGTAGAAGTTGTTGGATGTGCAGCGAGACTATAACACGCGCTCATATGCACATGCGCGTGTTATAAAATGGCCGTGTCCCTGGGCGTGGGCCGGTAGGAAAGTTACCCTCCCAATGTTTAATGTTTGCTGTGCATCTTGCAGCATAAAAATTATAAAAAAAATGTGGGTAGAAAACCTGAATTACAGAGCAGACATAGCAAGCATTGAATGACCAAAGGATATAAATGTATATTTGTTAATTACTTAAAAAAACATTTATTTATTTATTTATGTATTTAAAGCTTTTTTTATGCCGAAGTTCGCAGAGCATCTCATCGGTTTGCATGTAACACGTCAGGCAACAGAATACTAACTGTGCGGTACATAAAACAGGAAACAAAAAACATCTCCAAACATAATGAGAAATAAAATAACATAAGATATTGTAGTGAAAAGCTCTATAGCATGGTGGAGTTGGAGAAGATAAATATATTATATGGAATAACAAATAATATTTATTGTTTAATATTAACATTTATAGCTGTTATGGACCAGATAACCCAAGCAATGCCTGACAGTTTTCGATAATATACTATATATATCTATACACACTGTATACAGTATATATAGTTAGAGACAGTTGATATAAAGACCTCTATATGAACCCAGTACCATAGATAGATGTGCATATATATAGAGAGAGATTATATAGTGATTGTTATAGTAGAAGATTAAAAAGCATTGGTTCTAATACAGATCCTTGGGGCACTGAATTATTTACCGTTCTTCATTGAGAGAATTGACCAATTAGTCTTACTCTCTGTTTCCTGTCTTTGAACCAGTTCATACTCCACAGTAGTGGTGTAACCACAGGTGGATCGGGGTGGTCCGTGGCCCACCCCCTTAGGGCTCAGGCTTACTCACAGGTCGATACAGTACAGTGCGCATCCAACCCCCCCGGAAACTAATAGCGCCCGCAATATGCAAAAGCATGTTGATGGCCCTATTAGTTATTCCCGCGCGAATCAGTAAGTAAAATGTGCAGCCAAGCCGCACATTTTACTTTCAGAAATTAGCACCTACCCAAAAGTTAAAAATAATTTAAAATTTAAAAAAAAAAATTTAAATCGGCCTGCGGCTCGCGGGTTGAAAACCAGACGCTCAATTTTGACAGTTTCCGAACCTGTGGCTGTCAGTGGGTTTAAGAACAGACGCCGGCAAAATTGAGCGTCAGCTGTCAAATTCGCTGGCAGCCGCCGCTCCTGTCAAAAAAGAGGCGCTAGGGACGCACTAGTGTCCCTAGCGCCTCTTTTTACCGCGGGCCCTAATTTGAATATTTTTTTTTTTTAACTGAATCGCGCGCACAGGATCTCCCGCGGCTTTTACTGTATCGGCCTGATAATTAGGACTGCCGACACATGGAGAAGAGGTCTGCAGGATGGACTGGGAATAGGCTGTGAGTCACGGCCCAGCTCCAGCATCAGGCCTGGGTCCTGGGCCTCCTGGATGAGGAAGTGATATGCTGAAACTTGTACATAAACATTTATTTTGATTTCATTAAAAATACGGGAAAATGGTTGTGTGCTCAATCAGTGAGAGAGCTCCTAGGGAAAGCACAGATCAATCAGCCTGGGGACGGCCTAACTGCTGCAAGTGATGTTTAAACTTGTCCTTGGCTTGGGCAAATATTAATCGTCCCAGTTTTTTTTTTTTTTTTTTGTAATCTGTTTATTGAATTTTATAAGTACAAGATACAGCGTTCCAAACAGTTAAGAACAACCTGGTTACAATCTAGAAGACTAAGCCTCTCCCCCCCCCCCCCCCCCCCCAGTGTCCTGGTAGTGTGCTCTGTGAGTCCAATCCTGGGAAAAGGTAATCCGCTCCTCAAAAGGGGCATCTCCTGCGACCGTCCGAGGTGTCCAGATTTCAGGTCCGTTCACTTGTCGCAGGTATGTCCCTCTCCGGGTCGGCGTCCTGGTCTACCTGCCATGGATCCATGGCCACTCCTGTAATCGGGGCCAAGTGAGTCGTGAATGCACTCCAAACGCGTGAGGTAAGCACAGTTCTCCGGGGCTCTCGGGAAGTTAAAAGAGCGTGTTCCATGGAACACAGCCGGGTCATACGGCGAAACCAGTGCTCGTAACTGGGATCGGTATTATTCAGCCAATTTGTCAAGATAACTTGTTTCCCCACTGCTCCCGCCTTCCAAATAAATAAGAGTGTTGGGGCCGGTAATGTGGTGGGGAGAGTGGACTGGACGCCAAACAACCAAAGATTGGGATCTGGCGGCAATGTCCTGCCTAAAAATGAGGAACAGGCTCTAGCAATCTGATTCCAAAAACGGGAGCTCGAGATACAATCCCAGAAACAATGATGATATCCCCCATCTGTATGGAGGCATTTGGGGCAGGTCGGGGATGGGGCTATTTTCATTTTATATGCCCTGGAGGGCGTAATATAAGAGCGCCAGAGAAACTTGTACTGGACCTCCCTCAACAACACATTGTCCCGCCACAGCACATACATTTTTAAAGCAAGACATAAATTCAGCATATGACAGTGAGAAGAGGGACCAGGTCTGCCACCGAGTATACAGCGAGCGAGGGGGTCGATCACCCTCCACCTCCCCCACTGCACCGTAATAACCTGAAATTGTGGGCCTGCCCCCCTTCTTCGTAGATAATATCTCCCGTACTCGCTTGGTATGTGGGGTCTCCTCCACCCTAGGGCGTGACTTGTGGATGAAATGGGCTAATTGTTGGTAGGCATAGATATCTACCTCCGCCAACTGGTACCGGTCTCGTAAAATAGGAAAAGGTAGGATACTGTCCCCTGTATCCCCCAACACATCAGAGATATAAACAACCCCCAGTTCCCGCCACCTCTTAAACACCCCTCCTCTATTCCCCGGGGGGAATAACGCATTACCCACAAGCGTTAACAAAGGTGTAGGGGTACTCGGCGCAGTGCACAGGTTACACAAAAGAAGCCACGCTTTCCTGCATGAGCGCACGATGTCTAGGTCTCGTAGAGGGGCAGGCACATGCTGTAGGGGGAGTTGGAGTAAGGGGTTGAGGGAGGCAACGCTCAACCACTCCAGGAGACATGAATATGGGGTCAGGGACGAGGTAGCAAAAGCCCAATCACTGACATGCCGAAGGCAGCAAGCTAAATTATAGAGCTCCAGGTTTGGGCATCCCAGGCCCCCTTCTTCGCTAGGCGTCATCAGCACCGAAAGGGGGATACGTGCTCTTTTACCTTTCCAAAAAAAACCGCGTAGGGCCATCTGGATCACTCTGTGATCAGCTTTCGTGATCCAGAGTGGCGCCATCTGCAGCACATACAGCCATTTTGGGATTAACATCATTTTATATAGCTGTATGCGTCCCGTAAGGGACAAGGGAAGCAGCGTCCATCTTTTCAACGTATCTAAAGTGTACTGTAACAAGGGTTTGGTATTATCTCTGTAAAGATTTCCCCCCCGGCTTGGGACACGAATCCCCAGGTAAGTGAGCGATCCCTCCGCCCACCGTAAGGGGAAAGCCCCTTCCCACCGAGCGCGTACTGTATTTGTAACATCCAGCGCCGCCGATTTTGCATAGTTTATCTTCAGGCCCGCAAAAAGACCAAACCGGCGCTGTGTGTCCAGTACTTCCGGTAGGGAGGACTTGGGTTTGGTAATAAAAATCAGGATATCGTTGGCAAAGGCTGCTGTCTTAAACACATGCTCTGGTCCTCCCACCCCAACCACTGAGGGATTGTGTGCAAGCTTCCTAAGTAGAGGGTCGAGGGTTAGGATATAAAGCAAGGGCGATAAGGGGCAGCCCTGCCGGACTCCCCTCTGAACTGTCACCGCGCTGGAAAGACACCCGTTTACAAAAACGCGAGAAAGGGGGTTATGGTATAGCAAGGTCAGATATCTCAAATAATCTCCCTGGATGCCAAACCGTTGCAGGACGGAAAACAAGTATACCCACTCAACACGATCAAACGCCTTCTCTGAGTCCAGACTTATGGCTAGGGCCGGTATGTTGTGCTGCTGGCAGAGGGTTATAGCCGTCAACAATTTTATCATATTAGCATTGGGTTTACGGCCCTTAACAAATCCCGCCTGGCTTGGGGAGATCAAGCGGGGCATAAATGTGTTCAAGCGTTCTGCTAATATCTTGGCTAATATTTTGTAATCGCAATTTAACAAGGAGATTGGCCTATATGAGGCGGGGTTAGTTGGGTCCTTCCCTGGCTTGGGTAATACGATAACATGAGCTTCGTTAAAGGTGGTTGGGAAAGTACTATTGGTTAGGCCCGCTTCATAATAGTTTGTGAGGGGAGTAATCAGAAAAGCCGACATGATTTTATAGAACTCATAGGAGAGCCCGTCCGGGCCCGGGGACTTGCCTGTGTTTGCTGCACTTATCGCTTGGCCAATTTCATAAGCCTGCAAGGGGCGGTTCAAAAAAGTCCGCTGGGACGCATTTAGAACCGGTATGGGGAGGTCCTGAAAAAAGGCCTCCTCTGCGGCCTGGTCCCCCACAGTGTCAGATGAATAAAGTAGACTATAAAACTGGCGAAATACTTCACTTACTTCCTTTTCATTGGCCGTGAATAGGCCCGCTGGGGTGGTCAACCGGGCCACAAAGGCCTTGGGCCGGTGGGTCCTTGTCAGGTTCGCCAGTAGGCGTCCCGATTTATTTCCAAATCGAAAGAAGTCCCGTTGTCTCCTCCAATCATACGCTTGGGCTCTTTTATCCAAAAGGGTGTTTTAGTCGGCCCAACACGCTATAATAGGCCTCTCTACTCTGGACAGTGTTTTGAGTGATAGGCTCGTTTCCTCTCCTGTAAGGAGGATTCAAGTTGCAAAATCGCTTGATTAATTTGTCTATTTCTAGTATGCACGTATGAGATGATTTCCCCCCTCATGACCGCCTTCGCTGCCTCCCAATAAAGATGCGGCGTGTCTAGATGTCCGCTATTATTTATGGCATACTCTTTCCATTTCCTCTTGAGGAACTGTTGGAAATGACAGTCGTCTTTTAGAAACGCAGGGAAGCGCCATATCCGGGTGCGATGATCGGTGGGTTGGGAGTGCCGCGTCACGGAGACCGGGGTGTGATCTGAGACAGAAGGGGCTTCTATCCCAGCCTGGCACACGTCAAAGAAAGCGCTCTGTGAAACTAAAATGTAATCAATTCTTGATTGCGTACCATGTGCCTTAGAGATATGGGTATAGTCACGCTCTGTGGGATGCAGCGTGCGCCATACATCAAGCAGCTCTAGCTGCTGGCAAAGATAAGCCACTCCTCTCTTTCTCTGTCCCTGAGGGGCATGTGTGGGCATACTCTTGTCCAGAGCCGGGTCATGAACCATGTTAAAGTCTCCTGCCACATACAATGTGCCCTGTGCCTGTACGTGTAGTAAATTACCGAGGTCAACAAAGAATTTATGCGTATAGAGATTGGGGGCATACAGTGAACAAATAGTGACTGGTTTGCCTTCCCAAGTTCCGATCAATATGATATAACGGCCCTCCGGGTCAGGAAATGTGCTAGTCACTTGCAAGTTTGCTGCCTTGTGGATTAAGATCGCTACTCCCCCTTTACGGTGGCACGCGGCAGCATAGTCACATCTGCCTACCCAGTCTCGTCGCAATTTGCTACTCTCTAGCGCTGTGAGATGGGTCTCTTGGAGACACACCACATCGGCATGGAGTCGCTTCAGTCGTGCCAGAACTTTACTTCTCTTTATTGGGGTACCTAACCCATTAACATTCCATGAGACTAACTTCAACATTGCTGAAGTGTATGGGAATCAGGAATCAAAAACATCATAGGCTTAAGAAAGAAATGGGAGAGGGGCTCCCAGCCTACCCCTCCCCCTCTGAATCCCTGCGCTCGGGCCTCATCAGCTGCAGGCAGACCTGCGGGACCTCGTGGCGTCTCCCCCTTACTCCCAGGATTT
>NW_021820940.1:44664-48274 GCF_901001135.1 Rhinatrema bivittatum
TGACCGCAGAGTTCAAAATTTTTGCAATGGCCACTCGGGGTCGCACATCCGACTGCCTGCGGATCCCCAGCCTGTGCGCCCGCTCAATTTTTAGTTCTCCTTCTAGGTCCGCAAGCCCCACGGCTCCCGGCAACCATGATTCTAAGAACCCCCCCAGACCATTGTCGTCCAGAGCTTCCGGCAGCCCGAGAAAGCGGAGGTTGTCCCGTCTCAGCCGGTTCTCCAGCTCATCCAGCTTATCTTTGCAGGTTTGCAGTTCAGTATTTTGTGTGCCGCCGGCGCCCTCCATTTTGTTCACGCGGTCCTCTAGGTCTCCCACTCTCCCTTCTAGCTGGTCAATGCGTGGGTTTAGATCCAGCAACGCCGATTTCACCTCCTGAAGTTGCTGAACTATGCCAGCTAACTTGGTGTCTAGGGTGGCTTCCAGCGTCAGTTGCAAGACATCCACTGTTAAGGGTAAGCCTCCGGCCGTCCCCGTCTCTCCGGCCCCCGCCGCCATCTTGGGATCCGCCGACTTCAGCTTGTCTTTGTCCTTATCTCGTTTTCCACCTCTGGCGGCCATTACCGGCGACGATTTGTTCATATAGTGAACAATCGACATGTACGGCAGTAAAACAAGCAGTTTGCGGTCAGGTTCTGTTCGGCCGGTAATCGATGCCGGTAGATGCAGAGGCACGGCACCCGGAGCCAAGGGAGCACACGTCTACCCTAGCACATCGCCCCACGTGACCCCCCAGTTTTTTGTTAAGAATGCCCTGTGGTTCCTGTCAGGCCTGACTATAATAACGTAGCGCTTGGGGATAAAGATGCAGCCCAGCAGTCCGGCGCTGGAGGCCAGGATAGCAAATATCTCCACCGCCACCGTGTACTTGCCCCTGGTGCTGAGGTGGGGCGGGGATGAAGGACACCCACACGCTGCAGAACACCAGCATGCTGAAGGTGATGTGCTTGGCCTCGTTGAAAACCTCCGGGTAGGTTTCTCGCCAGAAAAGCCACCATGAAGCTGACGCCAGCCAGAAATCCCAGGTAGCCCAGAACCCAGTAAAATGCCATGGTTGACCCTTCATTGCATTCGATTAGTATTGTTCCGGCTTCTGAATGCAGGTTCAGGTACAGAAATGGGGGAGCAGTGCCCAAGCACACAAAGCATATCAGGGCTTGAAGAAGGGAACAGGAGAGGACAATAGAGTTCGAGACCCTGGAACCCATCCATTCCCGGAGCTTGCTTCCTGGCTTGGTGGCATGGAAGGCCATGACCACGGTGATGGTTTTCGCCAGGATGGAGGAGAGAGAGATGGAGAAAATGATCCCGAAGACGGTCTGTGGGAGGATGCAGGTCATGTCCTCGGGGCGGTCGATGAATATCAAGGAGCAGAGGAAGCAGAGCATGAGGGAAACAAGGAGAAAGCTTGTCTGGCCCCCACACTCATCTCTCCCCCCCACAGTCATCTGTCCCCCCTTCCCCCAGCACATATCTAGACCCCACACTCACATCTCTTCCCCCCTCCCCCCAGCACATGTCTGGCCCCCACACTCACATCTCTCCTCCCCCCCCCCCCCCAGCACATGTCTGACCCCCACACTCACATCTCTCCTTCCCCCCCCCCCCCCCAGCACATGTCTAGACCCCACACTCACATCTCTTCCCCCCCCCCCCCAGCACATGTCTCACCCCCACACTCACATCTCTCCTTCCCCCCCCCCCAGCACATGTCTCCTCCCACCAGCACACGTCTGGCCCCCACACTCACATCTCTCCCCCCCCAGCACATGTCTGGCCCCCACACTCACATCTCTCCCCCCCCCCCAGCAGATGTCTGGCCCCCACACTCACATTTCTCCCCCCCCTCAGCAGATGTCTGGCCCCCACACTCACATCTCTCCCCCCCCGCAGATGTCTGGCCCCCACACTCACATCTCTCCTCCCCCCAGCACATGTCTGGCTCCCACACTCACGTACCTCTTCTTTTTTATGGTTGCCACTTAAGTGTTTCACTCCCTTCAGGGTTCAAGCCTGCCCTGCTGCATAAAACCTTCCCGGATCACAGACACTCTTGCTTGCAGTCAGTACCTGGCCGCCCACGTGACCTGGCCTCCTCGGCAACAGCAGCCAATCACAGGGACAGCTGGGCTGGAGTCCCACCCACCAAGCTCCAAAAAGCCGCGCTTGGCACGCGCTGCCTTAGTGTGTCCCGTGCCGGAGGGCAGGTGTGTCACGTGCAGATGGGTCCCGTGCCGGAGGGCAGGTGGGTCACGTGCCGGTGGGTCCCGTGCCGGAGGGCAGGTGTGGCGCGAGCCCGCTCAACGCCGACGCCAGTTGGGCTTTCTTTTTCCTTCTAGAGATTCCTTTTTGTTTTCAGTTCCGGGGTTGCTTATTATTGGGCATTTCTGCTGTCCATCGTATTTTTTCGGGCTTGGTGGGTGGGACTCGAGCCCAGCTGTCCCTGTGATTGGCTGCTGCTGCCGAGGAGGCCAGGCCACGTGGGCGGACAGGTACTGACTGCAAGCAAGAGTGTCTGTGATCCGGGAAGGTTTTATGCAGCAGGGCAGGCTTGAACCCTGAAGGGAGTGAAGCACTTAACTGGCAACAGTCAAGAAGAAGAGGTACGTGAGTGTGGGGGACAGACATGTGCTGGGGGGAGAGAGATGTGGGGGACAGACATGTGCTGGGGGGGAGAGAGATGTGGGGGACAGACATGTGCTGGGGGGGAGAGAGATGTGGGGGACAGACATGTGCTGGGGGGGAGAGATGTGGGGGACAGACATGTGCTGGGGGGGGAGAGAGATGTGGGGACAGACATGTGCTGGGGGGGAGAGAGATGTGGGGGACAGACATGTGCTGGGGGGGAGAGAGATGGGGGGGACAGACATGTGCTGGGGGGGAGAGAGATGGGGGGGACAGACATGTGCTGGGGGGAGAGAGATGTGGGGACAGACATGTGCTGGGGGGGGAGAGAGATGTGGGGGACGACATGTGCTGGGGGGGGAGAGATGTGGGGACAGACATGTGCTGGGGGGGGAGAGAGATGGGGGGGAGAGAGATGTGGGGACAGACATGTGCTGGGGGGGGAGAGAGATGTGGGGGGACAGACATGTGCTGGGGGGGGGAGAGAGATGTGGGGGACAGACATGTGCTGGGGGGGGGAGAGAGATGTGGGGGACAGACATGTGCTGGGGGGGGAGAGAGATGTGGGGGACAGACATGTGCTGGGGGGGGGAGAGAGATGTGGGGGACAGACATGTGCTGGGGGGGGGGGAGAGATGTGGGGGGCAGACATGTGCTGGGGGGGGGAGAGAGATGTGGGGGACAGACATGTGCTGGGGGGGGGAGAGAGATGTGGGGGACAGACATGTGCTGGGGGGGGGAGAGAGATGTGGGGGACAGACATGTGCTGGGGGGGGGAGAGATGTGGGGGGACAGACATGTGCTGGGGGGGGGGAGAGAGATGTGGGGGACAGACATGTGCTGGGGGGGGGAGAGAGATGTGGGGGACAGACATGTGCTGGGGGGGGGGGAGAGATGTGGGGGACAGACAGTGCTGGGGGGGGGAGAGACGATGTGGGGGACAGACATGTGCTGGGGGTGGCTTGGGGGGGTGGGGGGGGGGGG
>NW_021820940.1:48374-133168 GCF_901001135.1 Rhinatrema bivittatum
TCCAGCTCAATGTCCACAAAAGAACGCACACCGGTGAGAAACCATTTAAATGTTCTGAATGTGATAAATGTTTCGCGCAAATGTCCCATCTCAATGTCCACAAAAGAATGCACACTGGTGAGAAACCATTTAAATGTTCTGAATGTGATAAATGTTTTGCTCAGATCTCCAGTCTTAAAAGCCACAAAACCATCCATACTCTTGAGAAACCATTTAAATGTTCAGAATGTGATAGATGTTTCTCAGAAATGTTACTTCTTAAAAGACATAAAACCGTCCATACTTGTGAGAAACCATTTAAATGTTTTGAATGTGATAAATGCTTCACCAAACTATCAAATCTTAAACGCCACATCAGAGTTCATACAGGTGAGAAACCATTTAAATGTTCTGAATGTGATAAATGTTTCACTCAATTGTCCACTCTTAAAAACCACAAAACCGTCCATACAGGTGAGAAACCATTAAATGTTCTGAATGAGATGCTTCACGCAAATATCCCATCTTAAGTACCACAAAACCATCCAAATAAGTGAGAAACCATTTAAATGTTTTGACTGTGGTATCTGTTTCTCTCAAATACTTAACCTTAATAAACACAAAAGAGTCCATAACCATTGCGAAATGGTTTAAATGTTCTGTTTTTGGTCAATGTTGCAGACATATATCTGCTCTAAGAAGCACAAAAGAATCCATATTAGTCTGATTCAGAGCAATTTCCAAACACTTCCTGATATGTTACCTGTGAAAATTACACATGATGACCTTCAGAAGGAGGCTCTCTTTGGCACATTGCTAGTACTAACAAGGGTATTATTCGTAAATTTGAGATACAGATCATTTCTAACCTAACCTGGCTACGAATTAGGTTGATTCCTGTCGAGGTCATTGCAAAATAAACTGATTTAGAGTAACTGCCCCATACAACAGCATGAAATGAGCCGTTATATTGTTTTATATAATTTCTGGTAAATTTTATTTAATTTCTGGAAAATTAAAACCTGGCTCTTTAGCCAAGCTTTTCCAGAACTATGATTATTTTTTCACCTCCAGCTATCAAGATTTTCTCACCATCGCAATCCCTTCTGCAGATCACATTTAACTTAGACAATTACGCCTTATTTTATGATTGGTTTCTCAAAGAGACTTTACAATTTTCTCAATGTTATTTTTCGAATCTGTTTTCCCTGTTCTCCAAGTTCTATAACCTTGTTATATGTACCGCCTCTTGGCGTAATTGTTATGTTTCATTGTAAACCGATGTGATCAGTATTTTAATACAGGAACACCGGTATATAAAAATCTAAAAATAAATAAATAAATAAATATTGTTTTATTGTATTTCCCGCCTGAGTTCTTTGTAAACCGGCATGATGTGTTTCACGAATGTCGGTAAATAAAAAAAGTTAATAAATAAATAAATAAAATGTGAAACAGAGACCATATAAATGCTCTGAATGTGACAATATACATAGTCACACAGTAAGGACGGTAGAAATGGACCAAATGGTCCATCCAGTCTGCCCAGCATGCTTCTTATGGTAATATTTGCTGCGCCATGCAGCTTAGCCTCCAGTTTATTTTAAGGGTAGCAACTGCCACTCCCTGCAGTTATCTCCAAGCCTTAGGATAACCCATAAAAAAAATGTATTGCTAGCAGCATTTTTACAGGGTGATGAGCCTTCTTGAAAATTCAGACAGTGCTGCCTGATCTGCTTTGTTAATGGGCTTGTCCTGTATTTTTTCCCTTATGTCTGTGCATCAGGACCCCAGACTGTAAAGGTCAGGGATCATGTTGATTGTCTCTGAATCCAATTCCTCTTTCCTGCCAATCCCCCCTCACTATCAAAGCAGAGAGCGATTGTTGCAGTTGTGATAAAAGCAGGGAGACTTATTGGTTAAGGGTAGTAATCCCCATGCTTTCTGTTAAGGGTAACAACTGCTGCTCCGTGCAGGTTACCCCCGTGCTTATCAGTTCCCCAGAATGTAAAATTCTGGGCCCTCGGTTGTGGTCTGAATCCAATTTCTCTTTTCCCCTGCTGATGAAGTGGAGACCTGTATCTTATTTGCATGAAAAGCATCAAGGCTTATTGGTTAAGGCTAGTAACTGCCGCACTGAGAAAATTACTCTCATGTACCCTTTTCCTCATTTCCATCCTCGAGCCTTTAGGGATTCTCAGTGTTTATCCCATGCCCCTTTGAAATCTTTCACTGTTTTTGTCTTCACCGCCTCTTCCGGAAGGGCCTTCCAGGCCTCCACCAGCCTCTCCGTGAAGAAATATTTCCTGATGTTGGTTCTGAGTCTTCCCTCCCTAAGCTTCATGTCTTGACCCCTAGTTCTGATTTATTTCCAACGGAAAAGGTTCAAAGTTCGTGCATCTTTAAAACCTTTCAGGTATCTGTAGGTCTGTATCCTATCTCCCCTGCACCTCCTCTCTTCCAGGCTATACATATTCAGATCCTTCAGTCTCTTCTCATAGGTCTTCCAATACTGATCCTGTCATGTAGACGCTAATATATCCCCCAATCAGTACCCCTGGGGTCCCTACGTTCAAAATAAAGTCCCTCATTTCCTGTTAAAAAGCGAATGCTCCTGCCTGCAAATTCAGCTCAGCGTAAAGAAAAGCAATCAGGTAGTTCTCAGGGAACAGGACTGCAGTCAGACTACTCTGTCCTTGGTATTGCACCCAGGCACATAAAAATGACTGATACGCAGATAATGCAATATCCACCTCTTGCTCCTTTTTATTCCAGCAATCCTTCTGACACTCGCCCCGACTTGCAGAAACCTTCCTTCTCATTAACGGCTTCAACCGTCAACCTCAAGCGTTGCATTCATTCTTATCTAATGTTCAATGTACTTAACTTTTATTAGGTTAATGTTCTGTTTCAATCTCTGTTGTAATGTTATTAATTCAAATGTAACTGGTTCGTTGTAATGTAAACCGGAGTGAAGGCATTGTCAGCTGTACCTCGGTATATAAACAAATGCTAAATAAACGAGACGCTGCTGAAAGGTATTACCGTTACCTTCCCAACACGTTATCTCTCTGGGAAACTTGGCGAGTGTCCCAGAAAGCAGGGGAATTTCAAGGTTTGTGTCAGTCACTAAATGCTGTGATCTTTTTAAAGATCGCAGAAGGATTGTAAGATTGTAAAGTATGTCTTCAAGGTTAAAGCAGCCTTCTCAGGTGTCTACAAATGCTTTCACCTTGTAATCTTAAATCAAAGAGTGTTTATAGTAACGTCTCGAGGGAAGATGTATTTAAACATGCCTTGTCCTGTGTTAAAGCAAATCAGATCTCGACGGATATAGCATCTAACTTCCTAAGAAACTAAAATAAAGCTCTTAATTAGGGGGAACATACTGTCTCTTTGCTTGCTATGTTCTTGGTATAACTGTTAGTCTGGTGTGGCAAAAAATGACAGGAGTCAGGCAGCACATTATAGAGTAAACCGATTTATTGAAGCCTGAGCTTTCAAGGACGGAGTCCTCCTCCTCAGATGTATGAAGCGATGTACAGGAGATGGGTAAAATAAATACAGAACAGAGCGAAGGCATCCTCTCCACGCCATGTCCTGCCTAATCCAATGCCTTCTTTCTGTTTCCACTTCACCCCCCAACCCTATATATATGGAGGGGCACTCCATGAAGTTAGCATGGGGCACATTTAAAATAAATCGGAGAAAATTCTTTCACTCAACGCACAATTAAACTCTGGAATTTGTTGCCAGAGGATGTGGTTAGTGCAGTTAGTGTAGCTGTGTTTAAAAAAGGATTGGATAAGTTCTTGGAGAAGAAGTCCATTACCTGCTCTTAAGTTCACTTAGAGAATAGTCACTGCCATTAGCAATGGTAATGTGGAATATACTTAGTTTTTGGGTACTTGCCAGGTTCTTATGGGTGTGTAAGAGACAGAGACTGGGCAGGGAAGTGACTGGGGTGTGTGTAAGAGACAGAGACTGGGCAGGGAAGTGACTGGGGTGTGTGTAAGAGACAGAGACTAGGCAGGGAAGTGACTGGGGTGTGTGTAAGAGACAGGACTGGCAGGGAGTGACTGGGTGTGTGTGTAAGAGAAGACTAGGCAGGGAAGTGACTGGGGTGTGTGTAAGAGACAGAGACTAGGCAGGGAAGTGACTGGGGGTGTGTAAGAGACAGACTGGCAGGGAAGTGACTGGGGTGTGTGTAAGAGACAGAGACTGGGCAGGGAAGTGACTGGGGTGTGTGTAAGAGACAGAGACTAGGCAGGGAAGTGACTGGGGTGTGTGTGAGAGAGAGACTAGGCAGGGAAGTGACTGGGGTGTGTGAGAGAGTCTGAGCAGGGAAGTGATTGGGGAGTGTGTGAGAGACAGTCTGAGCAGGGAGGATGGGGGTGTGTGAGAGAGCTGGCAGGGAAGTGGGGGTGTGTGTGTAAGAGACAGAGACTAGGCAGGGAAGTGACTGGGGTGTGTGAGAGAGACAGAGTCTGAGCAGGGAGTGACTGGGGTGTGTGTGAGAGACAGTCTGGGCAGGGAAGTGACTGGGGTGTGTGTAAGAGACAGACTAGGCAGGGAGTGACTGGGGTGTGTGAGAGAGACAGAGTCTGAGCAGGGAAGTGACTGGGGTGTGTGTGAGAGAGAGACTAGGCAGGGAAGTGACTGGGGTGTGTGAGAGAGTCTGAGCAGGGAAGTGATTGGGGAGTGTGAGAGAGACAGTCTGAGCAGGGAAGTGATTGGGGAGTGTGTGAGAGAGTCTGGGCAGGGAGGGGTGACTGGGGTGGTGTGAGAGACAGAGTCTGGCAGGGAGTGACTGGGGTGTGTGTGAGAGACAGTCTGGGCAGGGAAGTGACTGGGGTGTGTGTAAGAGACAGACTAGGCAGGGAAGTGACTGGGGTGTGTGAGAGAGACAGAGACTGATCATAGGGTTTAATTGGTGTGTGTGCGGGGCAGGTGCTTCCATTAGGCAAACTAGGCAGTGGCCTAGGGCGCCACAATTTGGGGGGGGGGTTGCAAACTCCCACCAGCACAAGAGGTCCTGCAATAAATCCAATACCAGAGGAGGGGGCGCTGTGCCGGAGCTGCTGCCAATACGTAATCCAGGGGAGGGGTTGCATTACTGAAGGTTCGCCTAGGGTGCCAAATGCTCTTGCACCGGCCCTGAGTGGGTGACTTGTGGGCCCTAAAGAAGAGGACGGTAAGGACAGAGCTTCAGCAGCCGCTGCTGCTTCTGGTCTGTGCTTTCAAGGGAAAGGAGTAGGAGAGTTGCTGGAGAGGGTAAGTAAAGGTGGCCTTTTAAGTTTATTTTTCTTGATTGACTGCCATTTTAATTATTCAGTATTATGTGATGTGTCTGCTGTTTTGAAATATTTTATTGATATTTGGACAATTAATAATTTTTATGAGTTTTGTTGGATGTTATTCTGTTCATCAGCTGTTTTGAAACATTTATTAGTCTAGTTTTACAGTTATTTCTGTGTGGGGCTCTATAGCAGCTTGGCTTGTTCTGTTTTCCTGATTTAATATTTGTAGTGTTGCCTTTTCATAGATAGGGTTGTTATATGTTCCATAATGCAGGTGTAACTGTGTGCGGGTTAGGTTTGTGTGCATTATTGCAGATCCTGAGAGTCTGTTAGGTGCTATTTTCTTTTCTATTTCTCCAGGTTTGCACTGCATGCAGAGTGGCTTTTTTTGGTTTTCCATTCCAGTTTCTATCTCCATATTTATAATGTGTGTCTTTCTGTACTTTGGTGAAGTCGGTTCTGTGTGTGTGCCCGAGGTGAGGTATTTTACTAGCATGTAGGCAATTGTATCAATCTTATTTGTGGATGCAGAGTGTATGTTTACATGATGATAGCTTAGTAAATGACAGGGCTGGAGCCTTTTTCTCCTGTCTACCCATTATCCTCTCCACACTGCTAAGGATACATCCCAGCTGTCAGCCAAAGGGTGTGACCACCTTCAAGACATCTCTTTATCCAGAACAGTCTTTTTTCTGTTCTTCCTTTGTAAAGAAATGGGGATGAATGTCAGGAGCCCCTGGACTCGATTCAGCAAATGTCAGCATCAGAGGAAGACTAAAACTAAATAGTTGAGCCATAGGAAAGGAAAAGAAGTCTTCAAAGGTACTTATCTGTTTTATTGATACAGATTAATAAGGCATTTGCTGGATTATGGTAAATATTTTGGTACAGCATTCCAGAGGGTTTTAAAACCTCTCACAGAATACTGTGATGTATGATGAGATATCTGTCTTTATAGTAGACTAGTATATGGTTCTTTGTAAGTTATGGGATCTCTCTAAGTATAATTGAAATGCTTCCATCTATATTTAGGTTTAGCATTGGTAGCTGCTTGAAGTAATTGAGTTTAAAATATTAAAAGTATAACAGCTGTAGCAGATTATTTAGAAATCTATTGTCAGGTGTGTGTGAAAGTATTTATCAATAAGAATATGAATTCCATGGCTCAGACTTTTAGTGCCCACCCATGTTAATCTTGGGCCCAGCCAAAAATTCATTTCTGGCTACGACACTGGTGTACACACACACCCCCCCCCCCCTCTAGCCCAGCACAATACACACCACAAACCCAGACTCTGCCGTAGGGCAGCACAATGCAAAGCTGCACACACACAGGGTAATGCAAACTTCTCTCCTCCACACACAGCAGCTTTGCTCTGTGCTGACTACAAGTGAGGAGAGGGAAGTGAGGCAGCACTCACACTCAATCTGTACTGTACACAGCTGGTTTTATAAACCGTGTGCGAGAGGGAGACCTGGTGACCACACTGCAGCGAGCTCCTGTCACACACTGTACCCAGATATTATTCACCAGGGGGAGGAGGGGATACAGTCTATACCTATCATAAAGCAGGCAGAACGGACAGAGGGTCCCTCTCCCTAGTGGGGAATGGAGAAGAAGGCAGCAGTAATAACCTGAGATTAGGAGGGCTCAGAGCCCAGGTGCCTGGTGGGTTAGGATAGGCACAGGCAGGCCCTGGTCTCAGCCTCAGTCTCATAACACAGGGAGTCAGGACATGCGCTCGCTCATCCCCCCCCCATAAATCAGGACAATTTTATTTTGGTATAAAGAGATCAGTTTATTGAACCTAACCCGAGCCCTCAACAATACAACATGGAAACCTTAAACGATAACAAACCTGCCCACCCCTCCCCCTCACACCCCAGCGTTAAAGCATTAACCCCCCCCCCCCCATCTCACTACCAAGGGCAAACCTGGCCTCAAGCTGTAGCCCCTCAGCTCCCTGGCCATCTGGTGTAGCAGCCCCTCCCGACATGAGCTGCCCCCCCATTGGGTTCAGGTTTCCACCCTTAACCTCCCCCTCAGTACATTCTCCATCCCTTCCTGCCAATCATTCAGCAAACCCAACCAATGTCTGATCAATGGATCCCATTCCCCTCTGAACAAACCCCTCCTCTCCACCCCAAGCCCAACCGGGATGCACCCAAACCCCCCCTGCCCGTATCACCCATTTCCCAATTTGCTTATTCACTTGGGAACGCCCGACTTCCATAAAACCCTCAGCCTTGCACCAAAGTCGCACAATTATGTCCGAGCAGCCTAATGTGATTCTCAGCCAACGCATGAATATTTGGGATAAATCCTTGACACAGGTCACCCACTCCCTGCAAGACTCCCCCCCTAAGTGACTCAGCAGAATATCCACCCCCCCAGGAACGGTAACAGCTCCTCCCCTTCCATTCCTCGTTTGCTGAACCAGGGCGACCTTCATTCTATTTTTCTGTGTTTTTATATAACAAAGTTTGGCCCAAGCCTTCACTCCAGTTTACAAACTTAACTTCTCACAACGCATGTTATAACAATTAACAGATAAACTTTGTTAACATTTAACTTAACTCACAGTAACAGGGTAATATTCTGTTTTACTGATGCTGGGATGGTCCTATGTAACTTTACTACCTGGTAAGGTAATTATTGGTTACTGTTTGACAATGGTAAATATGCAATTGTCCGAATTGTTTGGTGCATAGGTTTATCATCTTGACCTGTAGGGTTGGTGAGGACGTTGTTAACCGATGCCTTCGTTGTAGGTTTGGTGAAATAGCCATGGTTTAAGTTGTTTTTTGAATAAGTTGGTGTCATCTTGAAGCATTAGGTTTTCAGGTACCGAGCTCCATAGGCGAGGTCCGGCTACTGAAGCTGCTCCCTCTCTCTGATTGTAGTGAGGCTCGTAGTTGTTACTGATGGGAGGGCGAGCAGAGCTTTAGTGGTTGATCTGGTGTTGTGGGATATGGTTTTGGAATATCGTATTTAAACATTCCAGCTCTCGGGGTCGAGGTGCGCGACGTACGGCCGTCTCAGTGCCCAAGGAACGAAAGAACAGCCCAGAGTTCAGATGCAGCCTCGCCTCCTAGGCCACCCTTAAGAGCTCTGCAATAGAAGAAAATACCAATCAATAACCCTTCACCCCAGTGTTTCCCTCGTGCCCTTTAGATTGTCGCAGGCTGGTGCTCGTATTTATTATTTTCCTTTTTTTTTTTTTAAACCCTCACATAAGACAGAAATGCCTTGGACTTCCACCTCCCTCTATCCTGTACGCCCGCCCCGGATATACCCACATCCCGCGGCCGAGACTGCTGCCCCGATGCTGAAAGAATGCGAAGGATAATCTTTGGCTTCCCTCCCCGGTGCGCTCACCCCCATACAGAGCCCTCTGGGGAAAAACTGAAACCGGGTTAAAGGGCACCCGTTCCCAGGAACCAGAAAGGACCCGGGAACTAACGGGCACCTCCTCAGGTACTGCTTCAGAGTACGGACCGGGCAAACCCATGCAGGGGTAGTGGAGAAGGAGCCCGATGACCTGCCCTTTACCTTTCTGATCCGTTTCCAGTTGATAAGAGCAACAAGTTGTGGGCAATACGCCATTGTCTGCGACAGCTTGGAAACCATGTCAGCTGTAGAGGAGCATCCTCAATACACCAATCTCATTACAGGCAACGCTGAGAGCCCGGACACAATGGAAGGGACGGCTCGTCGGGGACATCCCATATCACTAACTTCCCCATTTGTTTCATAATATCAAATCCCCAGCGGGCTTACCCAAGAACGCCTTCACTACGTGGAAATCTCTGGCTAGGATACTGATGGGGCAATTTATGCAGCAGGGGAACATTACGTCTCTAGACAATACAGGAATCACATCTCTCCATCTCCTTTAAATTTTTGGAATGTGACCAAATTTCATATTTTCTGCGCAAGGCACTTACCTTCATATATGGTGGAGTTGTCCTGTAGTTACCTTACATTGGGACAGAACAGTGGAGTGGATCACCCAACTTTTTGGAGCAGAAACTACTCCAGACTTTCGGGATGTGCTTTTAGGAGAACCTTTGAGGGGACTGACAGCTCACTAGCAACGATTATGTCAACAAATCCATAGAGCGGCCCGTTTAGAACTCGCCTGCAAAAGGAAACGTCCAGACCCCCGTTCCCTGCAAATTATACGTCAACTACATAAACCATAGGAGTTAGAACATATTACAGCTATACGCTACAATTTGAATCTGTTTATCAGGATGTCAGGGGACCATTACTATCCTGGTGTAGGACTCATAACAGTAGATAGGGTTCACATCCTAATAGTGTCATCTAGTTCCAGTGAGTATTAAAAGGTGAACCCTATCACAGGATGTATGTTTTAAAGACTGGCTCTGTGTTACCTATAAAAAAGGGAGAGAGCAACTTCCAACACAGCCCGACAGGAGAGACCGTGCATCTATTCCTGTATAACGTTACCTATAAGAAAGGAAGAGACCCTGCATCTATTCCTGTATAACGTTACCTATAAGAATGGAAGAGACCCTGCATCTATTCCTGTATAATGTTACCTATAAGGAAGGAAGGAAAAGAGCCTGCATCTATTCCTGTATAATGTTACCTATAATATATGTTACTTTTCATATTATATTATTTAACCGATTACATGCAGACTATTTACGCTACCAAAGTTCCTTGTAAAATGTGAACACGAATAATGTTATAATATTATATGTTTGTTAAATACTATTGTTACTTTCACTGTTCCTTGTAATAATGTTCAATAGTTGATTGTTATTGTTCTATGTTCTATGTAAAAAACCCCAGTCTAATCTACCAGACCAGGGCAACCTTTTCGTTACTTGTAAACCGGAATGATTTGTATTGCATACAGGAATTCCGGTATATAAAAATTAAAAATAAATAAATAAGAATGGAAGAGAACTTCTGCCAACACAGCATGACAGGAGAGACCCTGCATCTATTCCTGTATAATGTTACCTATAAGGAAGGAAGAGAGCCTGCATCTATTCCTGTATAATGTTACCTATAAGAAAGGAAGAGAGCCTGCATCTATTCCTGTATAATGTTACCTATAAGAAAGGGAGAGCCTGCATCTATTCCTGTATAATGTTACCTATAAGGAAGGAAGAGAGCCTGCATCCATTCCTGTATAATGTTACCTATAAGAAAGGAAGACAGCCTGCATCCATTCCTGTATAATGTTACCTATAAGAAAGGAAGACAGCCTGCATCTATTCCTGTATAATGTTACCTATAAGAAAGGAAGACACCCTGCATCTATTCCTGTATAATGTTACCTATAAGAAAGGAAGACACCCTGCATCTATTCCTGTATAATGTTACCTATAAGAAAGGAAGAGACCCTGCATCTATTCCTGTATAATGTTACCTATAAGAAAGGAAGAGACCCTGCATCTATTCCTGTATAATGTTACCTATAAGGAAGGAAGAGACCCTGCATCTATTCCTGTATAATGTTACCTATAAGAAAGCATGAGACCCTGCATCTATTCCTGTATAATGTTACCTATAAGGAAGGAAGAGACCCTGCATCTATTCCTGTATAATGTTACCTATAAGAAAGCATGAGACCCTGCATCTATTCCTGTATAATGTTACCTATAAGAATGGAAGAGAACTGCTGGCAACAGTCTGACAGGAGAGACCCTGCATCTATTCCTCTATAATGTTACCTATAAGAAAGACCCTGCATCTTTTCCTGTATAATGTTACCTATAAGAATGGAAGAGATCCTGCATCTATTCCTGTATAATGTTACCTGTAAGAATGGAAGAGAACTGCCACCAACAGCCTGACAGGGGAGACCCTGCATCTATTCCTGTATAATGTTACCTATAAGAATGGAATAGAGCCTGCATCTATTCCTGTATAATGTTACCTATAAGAATGGAAGAAAACTGCCACCAACAGCCTGACAGGAGAGACCCTGCATCTATTCCTGTATAATGTTACCTATAAGAACTGGAGACCCTGCATCTATTCCTGTATAATGTTACCTATAAGAATGGAAGAGACCCTGCATCTATTCCTGTATAATGTTACCTATAAGAACGGAAGAGAGCCTGCATCTATTCCTGTATAATGTTACCTATAATAACGGAAGACAGCCTGCATCTATTCCTGTATAATGTTACCTATAAGAACGGAAGAGAGCCTGCATCTATTCCTGAAGAATATTACCTATAAGAATGGAAGAGACCCTGCATCTATTCCTGTATAATGTTACCTGTAAGAATGGAAGAGACCCTGCATCTATTCCTGTATAATGTTACCTATAAGAACGGAAGAGACCCTGCATCTATTCCTGTATAATGTTACCTATAAGAAAGGAAGAGAACTGCTGCCAACACAGCCTGACAGGAGAGACCCTGCATCTATTCCTGTATAATGTTACCTATAAGAAAGGAAGAGAACTGCTGCCAACATCCTGACAGGAGAGACCCTGCATCTATTCCTGTATAACGTTACCTATAAGGAAGGAAGTGAACCCTGCATCTATTCTTGTATAATGTTACCTATAAGAATGGGAGACCCTGCATCTATTCCTGTATAATGTTACCTATAACAATGGAAGAGAACTGCTGCCAACACAGCCTCACAGGAGAGACCCTGCATCTATTCCTGTATAATGTTACCTATAAGAATGGAAGAGACCCTGCACCTATTCCTGTATAATGTTACCTATAAGAATGGAAGAGACCCTGCATCTATTCCTGTATAATGTTACCTATAAGAATGGAAGAGACCCTGCATCTATTCCTGTATAATGTTACCTATAAGAATGGAAGAGAGCCTGCATCTATTCCTGTATAATGTTACCTATAAGAATGGAAGAGAGCCTGCATCTATTCCTGTATAATGTTACCTATAAGAATGGGAGACCCTGCATCTATTCCTGTATAATGTTACCTATAACAATGGAAGAGAACTGCTGCCAACACAGCCTCACAGGAGAGACCCTGCATCTATTCCTGTATATTGTTACCTATAAGAATGGAAGAGACCCTGCATCTATTCCTGTATAATGTTACCTATAACAATGGAAGAGACCCTGCATCTATTCCTGTATAATGTTACCTATAAGAATGGAAGAGAGCCTGCATCTATTCCTGTATATTGTTACCTATAAGAATGGAAGAGAGCCTGCATCTATTCCTGTATATTGTTACCTATAAGAATGGAAGAGAGCCTACATCTATTCCTGTATATTGTTACCTATAAGAATGGAAGAGAGCCTACATCTATTCCTGTATATTGTTACCTATAAGAATGGAAGAGACCCTGCATCTATTCCTGTATAATGTTACCTATAACAATGGAAGAGACCCTGCATCTATTCCTGTATAATGTTACCTATAAGAAAGGAAGAGACCTTGCATCTATTCCTGTATAATGTTACCTATAAGGAAAGAAGAGACCCTGCATCTATTCCTGTATAATGTTACCTATAAGGAAGGAAGTGAACCCTGCATCTATTCCTGTATAATGTTACCTATAAGAATGGAAGAGACCCTGCATCTATTCCTGTATAATGTTACCTATAACAATGGAAGAGAACTGCTGCCAATACAGCCTGACAGTAGAGACCCTGCATCTATTCCTGTATAATGTTACCTAAAAGGAAGGAAGAGACCCTGCATCTATTCCTGTATAATGTTACCTATAAGAATGGAAGAGAGCCTGCATCTATTCCTGTATAATGTTACCTATAAAAATGGAAGAGACCCTGCATCTATTCCTGTATAATGTTACCTATAATAAAGGAAAAGACCCTGCATCTATAGCTGTATATTGTTACCTGTAAGAATGGAAGAGAACTGCCACCAACACAGCCTGACAGGAGAGACCCTCCATCTATTCCTGTACAATGTTACCTATAAGAAAGGAAGAGACCTTGCATCTATTGTAAAATGTTGCCTATAAGGGGTAAAAGTGCTGCCAAAACAACGGAGACTCCTCCGCCTCGATTCAGTCTCCTCAGGAATTACAAAGCATTATGTAAAGGGGAGAAAAATAACCAGAGAGCATATAAGTCAGTCAATACAATAAAATGGCAGCTAATTTGGTTAAATTGAACTATTAACCAGTCTTTCCAGGAGCATAGAAAGTATATACATGGGTGCGTTTTATGTCTATATATACACATGGGTGCGTTTTATTTATATGCAAGTGTGTGTTGTAAGTTATTTATTTATTTATTGTTTTTGTTATACCGAGTTTCACATCAACCCGGTTTACAAACAAGGAGTGTAAAGCGTAATGTAACGTAAAAAACAATATTTTCAATAAGAACCTTGAACTTTAAATACAGTGAATCAGAAAAAGGGAGAGGGAAAGTTACAAAAAACAAGGAAAATAAACTTGGGATGGAAGGGGAGAAATTGAACAGCACAATATTTACATTTCAGCCTATTGATACATTAGAATAGCAAGTGAAAAAATAAGACTATGAAACGGTACATAGGTAATCAAATGAATAAATTTGACACAGTTGTGAATGGTAATAGTATGATAAATATTCAGCAGGAATTAGTGAGAGAGGGTTTGAGGTTGGTTGATTCGTGTTTACATTCCATTATTGCATACGAGTTAGTGCTAGTGAGAGGAGGTTTTATTCAAGGCTTGGAAATGCTTTTTTGAAAAGCCAAGTTTTTAGTCTTTTCCTAAATGTTAAAGAGCATTTCTCTTGTCTCAAATCAGTTCATATCATTTATGGTGTGTGCATGTGTGACTGGTGCCTATATGTGTGTAGTATGTGTGTGGTATGTATGTGTTTTGTATTTTTATGTATATATATATCTATATATGTGTGTGTCGTATTTATGTGTGCTTTGTATCTTTATGTATACATAATCACACTGTGGTTGTGTATATATGTATATATTTGTGTACACACTTCCCTTCTATCTTGTCAATGATTGTCCTCACGCCAAACTTTGTACACCTCTAGTCTTGGGTGGGGGCATCCGCCTTTTCCCACTTTATAAAACTGCTGAATGAAATGGGGGTGGGGGGTGCAAGAAAGCAGTAAGGTTGGCCTTTCTTGTCCCCTAAATATGGTGGGGTTAAAGATGCTTGGGTGTTTGGTTCTCTTGCCTTTTAGCATCTGTGTTTGGATTCTTTGCTGATTCCTTGTATCTGTATCAGGGTTTTTATGATATTTGTATCCTCATCTGCTTTAGGATGGTTTTCTGGGAATGGGTTCTCAAATCTGACAGTTAGTAGTGTAAGCAGAGGCCGTGTAGGACATTACACTTTTTTACTGGTTCTTGCATGTACAACAGACTGCAAACACAAACCCCCAGGATCAGATTCCCCTCCACTTCTCTTTACTGAACCTGGGGCCGGTTAACATGGAAGTGCAACAGAATCTGGGGCCATCCATTGCCTTGTCTGCTTTCAGCCAGGGCTTGCAGTTCATTAAACATATTTTGAATCATATTTATTTCCAGCCCAACACCATTTACAGGCTTAAAACTAGGTTTTACGTGGGTAAATCTGCTTTACCCTCATTGTCAATAGGTTTTATCTACATTAAGTGCACTTCACAGGTAAATAACTTTAGAAAACTGCTCCTATAGCATCTTACACTGACACGCTCAATTCACCTGTAAATGTTGATTTTAGAGCTTGAATGGTGATCTTTGCAGTGGTGATGGGGTATTTTAGTGCAGATGAACATGTGTAATGCAATCTGGTCAGGTCTCACATAGCTAATCCTCACTCCTTTTACCCCAGTACTGTATGAGCTTTCCAGACCAATCAGCTCCCTTCTTCTAAAGACGTGACCTGGATGCTCTCCAAAGCTCATGTAGAATTATAATTCCTGTGTTGGTCCAAGAAAAAGTGTCACAGCTTAGGGAAAAGGCTATTATTCAGGACTAGAACACTACTTGTTCAAATATATTTATATTTATTTATTTAAAGTCTCTTCTATACCGATAGCCGTTCGCACATCGTATCGGTTCACAAAAAACAAGAACTTTTGGGCGGAGCCCTTACATATAACCAATAAAAATACAATTAACAGGGAGAGTAGATAATACTGAAAGGCAACGCAAAATAAATCAATAAATAAAGAACTATAAACAAAAGTAACAATGTACGAGAATCAGTGGTCATAAAGCATAAATCGATGGTCATAAAGCATTCTTAATCATAGATCGATGAATAGTTTACAGAGGGGTTTTATGTAGTGGGCGGTGTCATGGGGTAGGCTTGCTGGAAAAGCCAGGTTTTCAGTTTTCTTGAATTTGGGAGTGGAGGTCTCCATGCGTATGTCATGAGGCAAGGAGTTCCATAAAGTGGGCCTGGCGAGAGAAAAAGCTCTGCTTATAGTGGAGGAGAGTTTGAAAGATTTGATGGATTGGGTACGTAGGGTTCTTGGAGGGCTGGGTGGGTCTGTTGGAGGTACGGGGGAGGAGGGGGTTGATCCAATTGAGGTTTGAGTTTCAGACTTTTGTGGATGAGGGAGAGTACTTTATAAAGTATTTGTGAGTATATAATTCTGAAATAACTCAAATGTTTAGTAATATGTATGTTTGTATCCCTTTTATCTAATAAAATAGACAATATATATAGCGATATATGTGTGTATGTGCATCAAAACTATGTCTTTGGCACAAGCACTTCCCACAGGACCTATCACTAAAGCATGAACATTGAAAACGGCCATCCACTGTTGCACCCGCAGGATACTGGGGCCCCTCAGATCCAGCTCTCTTCAGGCCAATATCCATTCTCCACTTCTTAGCTTAAACTACTCAAAAAAGTAGTAAGCACCCAACATACCAAACACTTTACAAAAACACATTCTATATCCATCCCAATTCGGATTTTGCAAGTTCATCAGCACCAAAACAGTAATCTCCCTCACCGCCAGTTCAGAGGAATAGATAATGGCCAGTCCTATATCTTAGCAATGTTGGACATCTCCGCAGCATTTGATACCACTCACAAGATCTGCAGACAGACTAACCAACCGAAATTGGTCTAACTGGCACTGCCCTATGCTGGTTTGTCTCATATCTAGAAAACAGGTTCTGATTTGCTGTTGCCTATTTTGACTTTGATATCTATCAAACTCACTCAAGGAGTGCCCCAAGGTTCATCTCTTCAACATCTACATGCTTCCCATATGTAAAGTTATCCAACCTAGGGCTCACACACTTCATCTATGCAGATAACGTCCAAATTCTAATCCCTATCACTGAACCTATCCCCAAATCACTCCATGGGAAACCCACCTCAATACTATCAACCAATTACTCACCCAAATGAACCTTGCCCTGAATACTTCCAAAACCAAACTCCTAATCATATCCCACAAACTAAGTCACATGACCCTTACTGATTTAAAACTCCACTGGCTACTCATAAGCTTTAGAATCTTACACAAGACTCTCACCATCATTCACAAAAGCATTCACAAACAGATCCCTATCAATCTTCCATGCCCACTCACTATCCACACCTCGAGACCTGTCAGAGAAGCCTACAGGGATCACTATGCACCCTCCCAACCAAATCCACCTTTCATGCAGCCACCAGAGAACGAGCCCTCTGATAGCAGGGCCAAACATCTGGAATGCCATGGCTCCCTGATCTAAGACAAGAACCCTGTCTATTGATGTTCAGAAAAAAAACTCTACTTGGCTGTTTCAACAAGCCTTCCCTTAATTCAGGGCCATCTCAGTTATAAGATATTGCCATGCTGGGTCAGACCAAGGGTCCATCAAGCCCAGCATCCTGGGCTTGATGGACCCTTTATCCAGTGCTCTCCTTCAGAGATATTGTGAATGGATTAGTTTGCTATAATTAGAGTTATCTTCTGCTATTGGCTCCTCTTCCCCCCAGTTCCATTGTAACTTTTGCCTTCCTCTATGTTGGTTATCCTTATTAACCTTTGTTTCTTGTAAACAGATATCTGTATCATGAATGTTGGTATAAAAAAGCACTAAAATAAATAAATCCTAAACTACCCATAGCTCAAGAGGTAAGAGACCTAGGTGTAATCTTGGACAGCAAACTAAATCTAAAAAATTCATTAATTTGACATTAAAGACTACTACTTTAAACTACATGTATGAAAAAAATTAAAAACCCTCCTACAGCAATGATTTCCTATCCATCCTTCAAGCATTCATCTTCTCCAAGATAGACTACTGCAACGTTATACTACTGGGACTCCCAACCACAACACTCAAAACCCTCCAAATGCTACAAATTTCTATTGCCAGAGTCCTCACAAACATCACTCCCAAGGCTCCCAATGCAATTCAGAATCCTCTTCAAGAGTCTTACCACAATACACAAGATCATACATAATCCAAACCCCTCCTTCAGCTTTCAAAAACCAAAAAGCCACAAGATCTGCAGACACTGAGACCCTACCAACACCCTCACCCAAGCTAACTCACCTGAACTCTACCAGGGAACGAGCACTATCAATTGCAACACCCAACTGGAATTCCATGCACCAAGAGCTACATCTAGAACCCAACACCCAAAACCTCAACAAAAAACCCCAAACTGAAAACCTGACTGTTCAAACAGGCCTTTTCATATCCCCCCTTCACTACCAAGCCCTGAAATTAGAGCACCCTACAATACATGCCCTTGTATATAGTTCTCTGCCCCCTCACCAACTAACCAGCCTTCGTAGGCTTGCAAGACCTCACACACAAGCTAAGGAATAGCATCAGAGCCCTGCCAAATGCTTATAACCTTCCTTAGCTTGCAAGACCTGGCACACAACTTAACAGTGCTAGAGGACAGATCAGCCCTGCCACACACTGGCTGCAGGAGTCTAACCCTCTGCCAAAGGTCCCAGGTCCACCAGCAGAGATTAAGCATTTTAAGCAGGGCTCTGTCAGGTCTGATTTGTTCTCTAACACTATATTAAGTTTCCTCTCAACTCTCATCAGCTCCTGTCCATCTGATAGACTCCACTGCTCCCATTTTCCAAACTGGCTCCCTGGCTACGAACACTCCCAGGAACATCAAAAGTCCAAAGGCTCTCAGTTATAAAATTTCTCCACTAGTTCCCCTTGCAAGATTCAAACCCTCATTGGGCTGGCAGGGAGGCACCAAGCCCAACCAGTGAGTGCTGAGCCTGGCTTCTCCCCTTGAAGCTTCATCTTTATTTCACAGACCTCTTCTCTCCCTGCCACAAGTCCTAACAAACCAAAAAAAAAGTCCCAAAACAGGCCAGCAAAAAATTTAAGTGCAGCCCTGCTGCCCTCTCTGCCTCCTCCCTCCTATCTCTGCTCTCTACCACATTCCCCAGAAATACCTCCACCCAATTGGCAGCCTTGGAAATAGTTCATTAGCAATAAAAAAAGGGAAGGTTTTGAATCTGCACACTCACCTTCTCTGGTACCAGAGTTTTCAGTCCTTTCTCCCGCAGTAAAGCAGTCCTCAGCAGCATCAGGCAGCCTGGTCCCACTCCCTCCTCTCCAGTACCTGGAAAGAGACTTGAAATGCTTTCCGTTGGCTCCTTTTTTATAGGATGGAGACTCCTCCCCTGCTGGCCAGGGATTGGTTCCCCGGGCTCCACCCTCTTCCTTCCCCTCCCCTGCTGGCCAGGGATTGGTTCCCGAGGCCCCACCCTCTTCCTTCCCCTCCCCTGCTGGCCAGGGATTGGTTCCCGAGGCCCCACCCTCTCCCTCCCACACCTGTGTCTCAGGTTTCTCCGATGCTTCAGGGGGAAGGAACCAGCCCGACTGACTCTGTGTCACCTGGTATTTCTTCCCCCTTCCCTGCAGATTTTTGGTTCCGGGGATTTTTTGTTTCTGGGGTTTTGACCTACCTCCCTGCACTGTATACTGACCCCGTCACACACCTCCCCACTTTTTCAGGAATCTTGCCCTACCCCCTCCCTGGACAGGAAGTCAGCATTTCCATGTTTCTTTCCCATAAACTTTTTCCTTTCAAAATCCCAACCAGCCCCTTCCTGATTATTGTGATCCCATCTTGCCTCCCCCCCCACCTCCGTAAAGATATCTTTACCAGGAGCACCACAGCCTCCCAGAATCCACCGGTGGCTCAGGGCTCAGAAGGAGCCATTTATAAGCCACACGGTTCACATTCAGCCTCTGTTTTATTTAAACACACTTCTGTGTGATTTTTATTACAATAAACTTTTTTTTATTAGGAAAACAGCAAGTCCACAATGTCTCTATCCATCATAATTCAGTCATCAACCGATACAAAGTACAGAGCAATATCCCCAGCCCTTCCTTTATTCCCCCACCCCGGAGAATGCTAGGATTTCCCCTTCTCCTAGGGCTTCCCTATAGTTGTAAAGGATCCAGCCTGTTTCTCCATATTGCAGCTGGGGACAGAGGCTCCGGGGTTTTTAACCCTCTTTCCCCGACTCTCTTGTATTACACCATCCAGGGATTAACAGCTCCTTGCCCGCAATCACAAGAATGAAATGTTCTCTCTTAAAAGAATCTTTCTAACGCAGAGCTGTGTGTGAGGGTCTCAGTACTGGAATAGCAGGGGCTGCTGCAGGGCAGGAGTGAGGTGCATTGGCAGAGCTGTGTGTGAGGGTCTCAGTACTGGAATAGCAGGAGGTGCTGCAGGGCAGGAGTGAGGTGCATTGGTAGAGCTGTGTGTGGGGTCTCAGTACTGGAATAGCAGGAGGTGCTGCAGGGTAGGAGTGAGGTGCATTGGTAGAGCTGTATGTGAGGGTCTCAGAACTGGAATAGCAGGGGGTGCTGCAGGGCAGGAGTGAGGTGCATTGGCAGAGCTGTGTGTGAGGGGTCTCAGTACTGGAATAGCAGGGGGTGCTGCAGGGCAGGAGTGAGGTGCATTGGTAGAGCTGTGTGTGAGGGTCTCAGTACTGGAATAGCAGGGGGTGCTGCAGGGCAGGAGTGAGGTGCATTGGTAGAGCTGTGTGTGAGGGTCTCAGTACTGGAATAGCAGGAGGTGCTGCAGGGTAGGAGTGTGGTGCATTGGTAGAGCTGTATGTGAGGGTCTCAGTACTGGAATAGCAGGGGGTGCTGCAGGGCAGGAGTGAGGTGCATTGGCAGAGCTGTGTGTGAGGGCCTCAGTACTGGAATAGCAGGAGGTGCTGCAGGGCAGGAGTGAGGTGCATTGGTAGAGCTGTGGTGTGAGGGTCTCAGTACTGGAATAGCAGGGGGTGCTGCAGGGCAGGAGTGAGGTGCATTTGTAGAGCCGTGTGTGAGGGTCTCAGTACTGGAATAGCAGGAGGTGCTGCAGGGCAGGAGTGAGCTGCATTGGCAGAGCTGTGTGTCAGGGTCTCAGTACTGGAATAGCAGGGGCTGCTGCAGGGCAGGAGTGAGCTGCATTGGCAGAGCTGTGTGTGAGGGTCTCAGTACTGGAATAGCAGGGGGTGCTGCAGGGCAGGAGTGAGCTGCATTGGCAGAGCTGTGTGTCAGGGTCTCAGTACTGGAATAGCAGGATGTGCTGCAGGGCCGGAGTGAGGTGCATTGGCAGAGCGGTGTGGGAGGGCCTCAGTACTGGAATAGCAGGAGGTGCTGCAGGGCAGGAGTGAGGTGCATCGGCAGAGTTGTGCGTGAGGGTCTCAGTACTGGAATAGCAGGGGCTGTTGCAGGGCAGGAGTGAGGTGCATTGGCAGAGCGGTGTGGGAGGGCCTCAGTACTGGAATAGCAGGAGGTGCTGCAGGGCAGGAGTGAGGTGCATTGGCAGAGTTCTGCATGAGGGTCTCAGTACTGGAATAGCAGGAGGTGCTGCAGGGCAGGAGTGAGGTCGCCCGTATGACATAGTGAGGTTAAAGGTGCATTGGCAGAGCTGTGTGTCAGGGTCTCAGTACTGGAATAGCAGGAGGTGCTGCAGGGCAGGAGTGAGCTGTATTGGCAGAGCTGTGTGTGAGGGTCTCAGTACTGGAATAGCAGGAGGTGCTGCAGGGCAGGAGTGAGCTGCATTGGCAGAGCTGTGTGTGAGGGTCTCAGTACTGGAATAGCAGGAGGTGCTGCAGGGCAGGAGTGAGCTGTATTGGCAGAGCTGTGTGTGAGGGTCTCAGTACTGGAATAGCAGGAGGTGCTGCAGGGCAGGAGTGAGGTGCATTGGCAGAGCTGTGTGTGAGGGTCTCAGTACTGGAATAGCAGGAGGTGCTGCAGGGCAGGAGTGAGGTGCATTGGCAGAGCTGTGTGTGAGGGTCTCAGTACTGGAATAGCAGGAGGTGCTGCAGGGCAGGAGTGAGCTGTATTGGTAGAGCTGTGTGTCAGGGTCTCAGTACTGGAATAGCAGGAGGTGCTGCAGGGCAGGAGTGAGCTGTATTGGCAGAGCTGTGTGTGAGGGTCTCAGTACTGGAATAGCAGGAGGTGCTGCAGGGCAGGAGTGAGGTGCATTGGCAGAGCTGTGTGTCAGGGTCTCAGTACTGGAATAGCAGGAGTGAGGTCGCCCGTATGACATAGTGAGGTTAAAGGTAGCGTCGGCGCCATTTTGAAGATTGGCAATACGGCCCACGTGCAGGAGGTCGCTCCCGGACCCCCGCTGGACTTTTGGCAAGTCTTGTGGGGGTCAGGAGGCCCCCCCAAGCTGGCCAAAAGTCCCTGGGGGTCCAGCGGGGGGTCCGGGAGTGATCTGCACGCATGACGTCGGGAGCCAGGAACCAAAATGGCACCGGCGCTACTTTTGCCCTGTCACATGATAAGGGCAAAGGGCCACCGGCGCCATTTCTCAACGCAGCCGTGGCCAGAGAGCTGGAGATCACGTCGGGACCCCCCCCCCCCCCCCCCACTGGACCCCAGGTAATTTAAAACATTTGGGGGGGGGGTTCGGGATGGTGGGGGATTTGTTTTAAAGGTTCGGGGTGGGTTTTAGGGGTTTTTTGGTGTGCCGGTTTTCCCGTGCCCTATTTAACGATACAATACAAATGCCCCTGACGATAAATCGGGGGCATTTGTATTGTATCGTGCACTCTAACGATTTTGGATGATTTTAAAATTATCTGACGATAATTTTAATCGCTCAAAAACGATTTACATCCCTAATTTGGAGACAGACACAGACTAGTTCTTTTATTAAACAGTATATTGAACCACCAGAGGTGGCAGTAGTGAGCTGGAAGCGCCCGGCTGGGCTGAGGTCCCTCAGGTACTGGAACAGCGATCCCTGGTTCCCTGTACGTACCTGGATCAGTCCAGACAGTGGGTCATGTCCCCAATCCAGCAGATGGAGTCAGCACAAGCTTTGAGGGGGCGTCACCATATATCCTACTACCCCCTCTGCAGGAGTTCAGTATCTTCTGACTCCAGCAGATGCGAGTAGGGGAATCAGGCTTCCCCTCCTTTTCCTTTTTCTTCACTTTCTTGCTTGATTATGGCTTCTTGTTGTCTTTTTCTGTGGATCAAGTTTGTATCAAGTTTGTATTAAGTTAAAAAAAAAAAAAAAAGTCAGAGTCCTTTCAACTTCTGGGGAGTGGCTTCTCTTCCTTGTCTCTTCTCTGCGGCCTTGCTGTTTATTTCTCGTTGCAGCCAGGGGTAAGTTTGTTTTTCCTTTGCAGTTTTTCCCTTCACAGCTCAGCCCCCGGTGCCCGCGAAAGCCGGTGGAGCCAGCCTCTTCGCTCTTTACTCCCTCATCCGCGGCCATTTTACAGCTCCTCATGGGCTGCTGAGCCATTTAGGGAAAGATGTCTGGGGTGGGTCGTGTGGCCGGGAAGGCCCCCCCGCGGCACCCTCCTCTATTTTCAGACAGCGGGCAGTGCGGGCCGACCGGGCCCTCCCGCAGCGGCGCTTTTGTGCGCATGCCCCCCCCCCCCCCCCCCGGTGGCTTTTTCTTTTCTCCTACAGCGATCCCGATGCCGCGGCCGTCCCACTGTGCGGCCTGCAGAGACCCGGGGTCCCGGATTTCCCGGGAGGGCATCTGTGCACGATGCCTTCCCGGGGGGAAGGTACCTCACAGTCCCTGACTGATTTCTCTTTTTTGCCCGGGCGGCACGGGCCGGCCACTCCGCCATTTTTGGCGGGAACGGCGGCCATTTTACATTCTGAGCGCCCTGAGGCGCAGGCCACGAGGGGGAACGGATCCCTGGAGGCCACGAGGGAGAACGGATCCCTGGAGGACTCTACCAGCTGGGGTGTTCCCCCGATTTTGGTGCAGGAACCAAGCACCCAGAGCCAGGGAGCAGGAACCACGCCGCCCCCGAAGCGCACCCGAGCAGGCCGGGGTTCTCTCCAGAGTTTATCCTGCTCATGCATACCGCTTATCTGCAGGGGCTGGAAGCACCTGTGGGACCCCCCCCCCCCTCCTAAGATCCCTCGGATGTCGCCCTCGACGCCGGCCCCCCCCCCCCCGACCCTCCGGGAGTGGGGGCCTCCCGCCTTCCTACCTGGGTCCGATCCACGCCCGCGGCAGTGGGGGCGGTGCCAGACCCAGCGGGACATGGACTTGACCTCCCGGACGGGGGACAAGGGGACGGCACGCAGGAGGGGGATGATCCGCGTACCCTACGCCTCTTCCAGAGGGAAGAGCTGGACGACCTCATCCCGCAGATCATCCAAGAATTAGATTTGGACCCACCACCAGACCCGCCTGCCCCAGTAGCTCCCGCTGTCGTCACTTTTTCAAGGAAGGGAGATCCTGTCCTGGCGGCACTCCGGCCGAGGGCGCGGGCTTTTCCCATTCATGACTCGTTTTTACAACTTCTCACCAGGGAATGGGACACCCTGGAGGCCTCCCTGAAGAGCAGCCGGGCTATGGAAAACCTGTACCCGCTCCCCGAAGATTTTCTGGACCTCATCAAGGTCCCAAAGGTGGACTCCGCAGTGTCGGCGGTCACGATGAGGATGACTATCCCAGTAACGGGAGGTGCGGCGTTGCGGGACACACAGTATCGTAAGTTGGAAGTTTTCCTTAAGCGGGTCTTCGAGGTCTCCGCACTGGGTATGCGGGCGGTGATGTGCAGTTCGCTTGCCCAGCGGGCTAGTCTCCTTTGGGTGCAACAACTCCTCGCGTCTCAGAACCTGCCGTCCGATGAGGCTGCCCAGGCAGATCGGCTGGAGGCCGCAGTGGCGTACGGGGCGGACGCCTCGTACGACCTCTTTCGGGTCCTCGCAAGATCCATGGTTTCGGTAGTGGCAGCACGACGACTACTGTGGCTACGCAATTGGGCGGCTGATACGTCCTCTAAGTCGAGTCTGGGCTCTCTTCCCTTCAGGGGCAAGTTCCTCTTCGGGGAGGATTTGGACCAGGTCATCAAGTCCCTGGGGGGAGAACGCTGTTCATCGGCTGCCGGAGGATAGGTTTCGACCATCCAGAGCGTTTTCTTCTTCTCGGACCAGAGCCAGAGCGCAACGGCGCTACAGGGGATACAGACAGGCGGGCTCCCGGCCATCTGCCCCCAGGTCTCAGCCCTGGTCGCGCTCCTTTCGCAGGCGTCGGCCCGCACGCACTACTCCCGGACCCGGGAACCCCTATACCAAGTCTTCACAATGATGCCAGTCTCGCCCACTCCCCTGTCCCCAGGATTGGGGACCGACTAACGTATTTCTACGCGGAGTGGGCACGGATCACCTCGGACCAGTGGGTCCTGGATACCATAAAACACGGCTACGCATTGGAATTTGTCCGCCCCCCGCAGGGAAGGTTCATCTTTTCCCCCTGTGGCTCGGACCTCAAGAGAGGAGCGGTGCAGCTGACTCTGGACGGACTCCGGGAGATAGGCGCTATTGCGCCCGTGCCCTTCGGAGAGGTGGGCGAGGGCCACTATTCCATCTATTTCGTCGTACCAAAGAAGGACGGTTCCTTCCGGCCTATCCTAGACCTCAAGGAAGTCAACAAATCCCTTCGAGTCATTCGGTTCCGCATGGAAACGCTCCGGTCAGTGATTGCGGCGGTGCATCGGGGGGAGTTCCTCGCCTCCCTGGACTTAATGGAGGCCTACCTGCACATTCCCATCTGCCTGGACCACCACCGTTTCCTTCGTTTCAAAATTCTGGACCAGCATTTTCAGTTCACGGCTCTCCCGTTCGGATTGGCGACGGCGCCGCGCACCTTCACCAAGATCATGGTAGACGTGGCGGCAGCTCTCCGGAAGGAGGGCATCCTGGTTCATCCTTATCTGGACGATTGGCTCCTCCGGGCGAAGTCATTCGATCATGGACGCTCAGCGGTGACTCGAGTAGTACGGTTTCTACATTCCCTGGGATGGGTAGTGAACTTCTCCAAGAGCTCCCTCATGCCCACCTTCGACACCCTACTGGGCAAAGTTTTTCTGCGCCAGGACAAAGCTCAATCCTTGCGGGATCACACACGACGGTTCGCTGCGTTACCAGAGCCCACCCCCTGGGACTACCTGCAACTCCTGGGAGTGATGGGGTCCACCATCGACCTTGTACCTTGGGCTTTCGCGCACCTCAGGACCTTACAGTGGGCGCTCCTCTCCCGTTGGAAACCAGTATCGCAGGACTACCAGATGATTCTCCCGCTCCCGCAGAATGCCAGGGACAGTCTGGGCTGGTGGTTGGATCCGCCGAACCTGGCCCGTGGCGTGTCCCTCGATCTGCCAAATTGGGTGGTGGTGACCACCGATGCCAGTCTAGCAGGCTGGGGTGCAGTCTGTGATCGAAGAGCCACGCAGGGGACGTGGTCCACGGTGGAGGCGAAGTGGTCAATCAACTGTCTGGAAACCAGAGCGGTCCGGCTAGCTCTGCGACATTTCCTCCCGCTTCTTCGGAACCGGGAAGTCAGAATCCTATCGGACAATGCTACCACCGTGGCCTACATCAACCGACAAGGAGGCACACGCAGCCCGCAGGTCGCGCTCGAGGCGGCGCTGCTGATGCAATGGGCGGAGCGTCATCTCGTCCGGCTAGCGGCCTCGCACATCGCCGGTGTGGACAACGTCCAGGCGGACTTCCTCAGTCGTCAACTGCTGGACCCCGGAGAGTGGTCTCTCTCCGACAAAGCGATGCAACTTCTAGTCCATCGGCGGGGGGCCCCCCACTTGGATCTGATGGCGTCCGCTCTCAACGCCAAGGCTCCACGCTTCTTCAGTCGCCGGAGAGTGCGCGGCGCGGAGGGAGTGGATGCCCTGGTCCTCCCGTGGCCGCCACATCTTCTGCTCTACGCTTTTCCACCATGGCCCCTGGTGGGCAGGATGCTCCGCAGAATAGAAAGCCATCAGGGGACCGTGGTTTTCGTCGCCCCAGAATGGCCCAGGCGACCCTGGTTTGCGGACCTGCTACAGCTGGTGATCGACAGGCCAATCAGGCTGGGGCACCTCCCCCAGCTCCTACATCAGGGCCCGGTATTTTTCGAGCAGGTAGAACTCTTCTGTCTTGTGGCCTGGCTTTTGAGAGGCGCCGCCTCCGGCGTCGGGGCTACCCGGAGGCGGTAGTATCCACGCTATTGCGGGGCACGAAAGACATCGACGTCAGCAGCCTATGTTCGAGTCTGGAAGGTGTTCGAGCTGTAGTGTACCAGCCAGGCCACGAGACCCGCTAAGGCTTCTGTACCTCAGATCCTTCAGTTTCTACAGGTGGGGGTGGAAAAAGGGCTCGCCTATAATTCACTACGGGTTCAGGTGGCCGCCCTTGGTTTGCTGTTGAGCGATGGGGGCTCTCTTCTACAGTATCCTGACATTGCTCTTTTTCTCAAGGGTGTCAAGCATATGCGTCCTCCGTTACGGGACCCTTGTCCCTCCTGGAGTCTTAACCTTGTGCTTCGCTCCCTGTCGGGACCACCGTTCGAGCCGCTGCGCAGCGCAACGATAAAGGATCTCACTCTCAAGACTGTATTTCTTGTGACCATCTGTTCCGCTCGACGCATCTCGGAGCTGCAGGCTCTGTCGTGTAGAGAGCCCTATCTCCGTTTCTCCGACTCTGGAGTTTCGCTTCGCACCGTTCCCCCCCCCCCCCCCCCCTTCCTTCCGAAGGTGGTTTCTGCATTCCATGTGAACCAGGCGGTGGAGTTGCCGTCCTTCTCTTCCTCAGAGCCAAAGTCTCTCCGTCTCTTGAATGTCAAGCGCACTCTGCGCCTCTATCTGGAGGCTACAAATGAGTTCCGGACCTCTGACCATCTCTTCGTACTCTGGGCCGGTCCTAAGAAGGGGTCTCAGGCCTCGAAGACTACCATTGCCAGATGGCTGAAGGCCGGCATTGCTGCTTCCTACATTGGGGCGGGTCGGACTCCCCCACCCGGAATCGTAGCGCATTCTACACGTTCTCAGGCGGTGTCCTGGGCGGAGTCTCGCTCGGTATCCTCGCAAGAAATTTGTAGAGCAGCCACCTGGAAATCGTTACACACGTTCTCGAGGCACTATCGTCTGCACCTCGCCTCTTCAGTCTCTGGACACTTTGGCGAGCAGGTTCTCCGAGCAGGCCTCGCAGGACCCCACCCGATTTAGGGAAGCTTGGGTACATCCCACTGTCTGGACTGATCCAGGTACGTACAGGGAAAAGAAAATTATTACTTACCTGCTAATTTTTGTTCCTGTAGTACCATGGATCAGTCCAGACGCCCACCGTGTTTGGGTTCTTGATCCTGCTCAGCTCTGCGCTACTTCTTGCTCGCAGTGTTCTGTGTCTTCACAGTCGTTTCTTTTCACTGTTTTTCACAGCTCCCTACAAGTTGGTAGGATGTTTGCAGTTACTTGTTGCGGTTACAATTGTTTTCATTATCTGTTTCCACAAACTTGATCCTTCGGGGGTTTCTACTCTGGCTTTGATATACTCGATACTGAACTCCTGCAGAGGGGGTAGTAGTATATATGGATACGCCCCCTCAAAGCTTGTGCTGACTCCATCTGCTGGATTGGGGACATAACCCACTGTCTGGACTGATCCATGGTACTACAGGAACGAAAATTAGCAGGTAAGTAATAATTTTCTTGTCGCAGCCGTCTGCGACCGACGGACGCAACAGTAACCCCCTTTAAAGGGCCCCCTCCAGGACATCTTCCTGGTGGTCTGGGTTTTCGTGGGTGTGCAAGATGGAATTGACGTACCATGTCCTTATCCATGATGTTGGCCAGAGGCTCCCATGAGTTTTCTTCTGGTCCATAGCCTTCCCAGGAGATGAGGTACCCCATTGTCTTGCCTCTCTTACGGACATCGAAGATGTCATCTACGGCCTATTCGATATCGTCCTCACTGTCCAGATTAGTTGGTTCTGGGGTCTTTTTAGAGAACTCGGAGAGCATCAAGGGTTTTAACAGAGAGACATGGAAGGCGTTGTGTATTTTCATGGATGGAGATAGTTTCCAACTGTACGTCAGATTTCCCAATCGCCGAAGGATAGCAAAGGGTCCTACGTAGCGAGGTGCAAAACGTGCTGAAGGTAGTTTAAGATGGAGAAACTTGGTACTCAACCAAACTTTGTCTCCAGGCTGAAACTGTGGTGCCTCTCGATGGTGAGCATCGTAAATCTTTTTTGCTTTCTGTCCTGCTCTAAGGGGTAGCTCCTTCGTTTGCTTCCAAAGCTGAGATAACTCTGCTGCAGTAGCCTGTGCGGCAGGAGAAGCCACTGATAATGGAATTGGCAGAGGAGGAAGCGGTTGTCGTCCATAGATGAGTTGGAAGGGAGAAGACCCCGGGGAAGTAGCAGGATGTGAGTTGATAGCAAATTCTTCCCAAGGCAGTAGTTCAGCCCAATCGCTCTGCCTTGAATTGACATAGGATCGCAGAAATTGTTTCAGCGTTCTGTTCATTATTTCAGTCTGTCCATTAGACTGAGGGTGGTAAGCGGGGTTTAAGTCCAAGGCGATGTCAAATTTTTTACATAAAGCTCTCCAAAATTTAGCAGTGAATTGTACTCCTCTGTCGGATAGTATATGCTTAGGCATCCCATGAAGGCGGAAGATATGTCTAATAAAGAGTTTAGCTAACTCCACAGCGGAGGGTAATCCTGGTAATGCTACAAAATGTGCCATTTTGGAGAAGCGGTCAACTGTGACCCAAATGGTGTTTCCGTTGGATGGTGGCAAGTCTACCACAAACAGGCCGATACAGTACCGATGCGTAAAAAAAAGTGCGGCAGTGTCCGGTGCCCGCTCATTTGACGCGCGCACCTTTTGGTTTGTAATCCGCTCGATTCAGTATTCAAATTAGACGCAAATCCAAGCGGCGCCAAAGGAATGCCAAAAGTGCGCCTATCAAGCAATAGGCATTGGCAATCGATTTTACTATATAGGACTTTATAGACCACCTATACAGTATCCAGGGTGCGCTGCTTCCATACATGTCATTTCTATGGAACGGGAAATGTCATTTTTTGAAAATGTAATGAAATGTTACATTCCAAACTTTTCATCGATCTGGAAACTTATCCCGTTGTTCCCCCTTTGTGACATCATCTCCGCGTCATAATCCTACCTTGGACGTGTATATAAGTCGCATCGCCAAGTAAAATAGTCCCTTTGTATTTGGTTCGGGACAGGTCAGAGCGGTTACAGCGGTACCTTAAGATATCTTTCGGAAGATCGGCAACAATTTCAGCAGGTAAGGGCATACTATTGGATGTTTCTTTCCAACACACCCCGCATGGACACCGAATGGACACCGGGACCGCTGCCCTGAGCACCCAAACGTCCATGATCGGAGGCCCCGCTACATTCCACGTCCGGGCGCTCAAGGTAGCGGCCATGGACGTTGGAAGGCAGCGGGGCCTCCGATCATGGACGTCCGGAAAGAGGCGCCAAAGCCAATAGATACATGTAGTCCATGACGCTGTCCGATGCTGTCCGTTGGATATTCACAACTGTCAAGAGCACAGCACCACACTAACGCCAGGGTAGGCAGTAAAAATAGAGGGTAAAGACACGGAAAATGTGCAAGTTAAAGACGCGCTATTTTGGCCGCGTGTTACTCTATCGAGGGGAATAGCTAATCCGGTCATTAAACACCATTAACATACCATCTACATGTGGCGGGCGCTAATTGCAACGCGTCATTTTCAGCACGCGCTAAGGACGCGTTAGAGCATATACTGAATCACGCGTTTGTCTTACGCGTCTAAAACGCGCGTCCAATTCGCGTTCAAAAGCGCGCAAGCCGGGCCACTCTTTACTGAATCGGCCTGAAAGTTGGTTGCTGTATGTGTCCAGGGTTCATCCAGTGCTGGTAGAGGTTGTAACAAACCCCAAGGATGTCCGGCTGGTGGCTTTTGCTTTGCGCAAACAGCACAGGAACCCACATAAGCTTGTATGTCCTTTTTCATGGTTGGCCACCAGTAGTACCGCTGTAACATGGCCAGCCAGGTGGGAATTGTGCATCCACTTCAACAGCTTCTTCCTTTGATTTCTGGCCACAACCATTTTCCCAGCGGGTACCGCATGAGTGGCTGCAAGAACCACTTTCCCGGGGTCAGTGATGTGACGGGGGTTCATCTGGCACATCCTGAGGGGAGAAGGATCGTGACAAGGCATCAGCCCGAGTGTTCTTCTCTCCCGGACAATACTTCAAAAGGAAGTCAAATCTGTTAAAGAACAGGGACCATCTTGCTTGACGTGATTGAGTCGTTGAGCATGTCTGAGGTACTCCAAATTCTTGTGATCGGTGTACACTACTATTTGGTGTTGTGCACCTTCTAGCCAAGAATTCCACTCCTCAAAGGCCAGCTTGATTGCGAGTAACTCTTTGTCTCCGATTCCATAATTCCTTTCGGCAGGCGAGAACTGTCTTGAGAAGGAGGAACAAGGATGGAGCACATTAGATTCACTATACTGGTTTAAAACCGCTCCCACGCCAACGTCTGATGCATCGACCTCGACGATGAATGGACTATGTGGGTCAGGATGGCAGAGGCACGGCTTCTTTTGAACCGCCTCTTTGAGTGTCAGAAAGGCTGATATGGCGTCTGGAGACCAGTTGGTGGGATGGCTCCCTTTCTGGTCATAGCAGTTAGAGGGACTGTCAATGAAGAGTAGTTTTTGATGAAGGAACGATAGTAATTGATGAAGCCCAAAAAGCGGCGCAGTGCCTTCAGGCCTATAGGTTGGGGCCAATCCTGGATACTTTCTAATTTCTTGGGGTCCATCTAAAACCCGTTCTTAGAAAGAATGTAACCCAGGAAGGGTACAGACTCCTTGTGGAATTCGCACTTTTCAAATTTTGCGAATAGGTGGTACTCACGCAGGCATCTTAAAACTTTCTTGACATCCTCTTGATAAGTTTGCAGATCTTGAGAGAAGATCAGTATATCATCGACATATACTACTACGCCTTGATATAGTAAGACCCGTAAAATGTCGTTCATCATATTTTGAAAGACTGCAGTTGCGTTACTCAAACCGAAGGGCATGACGAGATATTCGAAGTGTCCATCGCAGGTGTTAAAAACGGTCTTCCATTCGTCTCCTTCGCGAATACGCACCAAGTTGTAGGCTCCTGTAAGGTCCAGTTTGGAGAATATCTTAGCTCCTTGGAGCCTGTCAAACAGTTCAGAAATTACGGGCAGGGGATACCGGTCCTTGATGGTAATCTCATTCAGACCCCTGTAGTTGATGCAGGGGCATAAGGTGCCATCTTTCTTCCCTACAAAAAAGAAGCCTGCACCTGCAGGAGATTTGGAAGGTGTGATGAATCTCTTTGAAGGTTCTCTTGTATGTAGACGGGCATGGCCTTAGTCTCAGCTACAGAAAGAGGATAAACTGCTGCATGTTTTGAGAAAACATCCTGGAAAGAAGCGTATTGTGAGGTAAGCCAGGTAACGAGGGTGTGGTGTGCATGCAAATGAGCGGTGAAACTTCCGCGGGGCACCGACCATGACAGTCAGGCCCCCACCGGGGCAATTCCAATGTGGCCCAATTAAATTGTGGCAAATGATCTTGTAGCGAAGGCAGTCCAAGTACCACCGGCTGTCAGCTGGTAAAATTAAGCGTCTGCTGTCAAACCCGCTGACAGCCGCCACTTCCGCCAATAAGGAGGTGCTAGGGACGTGCTAGTGTCTAATCCCCGGCTCTGTCAGTGACTGTGTATTCTAGTCCTGAATCACTTTATATGTCCCTGCCTCAACTCTAATCCCCGGCTCTGTCAGTGACTGTCTATTCTAGTCCTGAATCACTTTATATGTCCCTGCCTCAACTCTAATCCCCGGCTCTGTCAGTGACTGACTTAAAACATGAATTAACATGGGGGAAGGATCTGCAAGTTGAACTGGAAGAGGACGAATGGGAAGATATACGTATGCTTGTAGCTAAATTGTCTTTATCAGTGCATTTACAGAAAACTCCCTTAAGTTGTCATCTGGCATGCATGGGTACAGCTGTTAGATTGCAGACTGCGTATGGGTCTGAAAGATGTTGGAGAGGGCGCGGGGAGGAAGACACCGGGGGACGTGTGTGCTGCTGTTGTGTGGGGATCACTCCTTTATGCAGAGCCCTTCAGCAGCTCATAAAGACTCTGAGGAACTCTGCTTTCCTATGGGAATCTAACTTTTTGCTGTTTAATGCGTCAATCGAGGAGGCTCCTGCACAGGTCAAGCAGTTCATGTCTCAAGTTCCTAAGGCTATGAGATGCTCGGTTCCGGCCGAATGGAAGAAGATCGCCGGTCCAGCAATGTCACGGGCCTGCAGCCGTCCGGATGAGATGCACAGGGGATGGAGCAGGTCAGGGCAATACGGAGAAACGGGCTGGATCCTTTACAATATAGGGAAGCCCTAGGAGAAGTGGAAATCCTAGCATTCTCCGAGGCGGGGAATAAAAGAAGGGCTGGGGATATTGTTCTATACTTTGTATTGGCTGTTGACTGAATTATGATGGATAGAGGTGTTATGGACTTCCTGTTTTCCTGATAGAAAAAAAAGTTTATTGTAATAAAAAACACATCGAAGTGTGTTTAAATAAAACAGAGGCTGAATGTGAACCAGGAGACTTGTGGCTTATAAGTGCTTCCATCTGAGCCCAGAGCTACTGATGGAGCGTGGGAGGATGTCGTTCTCCTGGTAAAGATATCTTTTCGGAGGTGGGTGGGGAAGACGTTTTTACTCCCTGAAAAGGTCAAATATAAGTTCCGAAAAGTACTGAGTGTGAAAACCTCCCTGACCCACGGGTTGGGAGCCGGGTTAATAACAGTGAGGCTGTGGGTTCGAAACCCCACCAGCTCAGTAACACCGTGGAGTATAGCATCCTCGACAAAGGATGCTACTGATCACAAGGACTAGAAGGGGATAATTTTGGGGAAATTTGAGCCATTTTGAATGGTAGAAAGTAGTAAAAGCCCCAGCTGCTGGTGGCTCTTTCTTGTTATTATTATTTTATATGGTTGTGAGCGCGAGACAGGCAGGGTCGGAGCCTATCACAGGAGAGCCCTGCTGCAGCCCCGCCCCTGCCTGCTGCAGCCCCGCCCCTTCCTGCTCCTGCGATTGGACGGTAGGGGCGAGGAGGCGGGGCACAGCACAGCCCGGTCCCAGCCGTTTCTTCGCAGTGAGCAGGAGATTCAGAGAGCCCCAGAGAGACGGATCCAGGCCCGGGGGAGAAGGTGGGGAGAGGCGCGGGCAGAGGGGACGTGGAGGGGAGGGACCGGGCCCAGGATCTCACCCTCTGTCCGGCCGCGACCTGCAAAGAGCCCTACAGAGAGAGAGAGATCGCGGCGCAGGGGAGAAGGTGGGGGGAGGAAGGCACCGGGGGACGTGTGCGATGCTGTTGTGTGGGGATCGCTGCCTTATGCAGAGCCCTTCAGCAGCTCATAAAGACTCTGAGGAGCTCTGCTTTCCTATGGGAATCTAACGTTTTGCTGTTTAATGCGGCGATCGAGGAGGCTCCTGCACAGGTCAAGCAGTTCATGTCTCAGGTTCTTAAGGCTGCGAGACGCTCGGATCCGGCCGAATGGAAGAAGATCGCCGCTCCGGCAATGTCGCGGGCCTGCAGCCGTCCGGATGAGATGCACAGGATAGAAAATTTCACGCAATAAGGAAAAAACAGACCAGATGCTTTTACAAACCTGTGGAAGTGGAAATCCTAATATTGTCAAGGGCGGGAGGGGTAATGAAATAATGGTTGAGGATATTCTATACTTTGTATTTCCTGTTGATTCTAGCTGATTGCATTATGATGCTGTTTTCTAAAGAAAAAAGTTTATTGTAAAAACAAAACAAAAAAGCAAATCCAATTGTATTTAAATAAAACGGAGGCCGAACCGTGGGATTTGCGACTTATAAGTGTTTCCCTCTGAGCTCTGAGCCACTGGGGGATGCTGGAAATCTGTGGTGCTCTTGGTAAAGATATCTTTCCGGAGGTGGTTGGGGGAGGCGTTGCTGTTCCATGAAAAGGTCAAATATAAGTTCCGAAAAGTAGCTGGTGTGAAAGCCTCGCTGACCCAAGGGTTGGGAGCCGGGTTAGTAACGTTGAGATTGTGGGTTCGAAGCCCCACCAGCTCGGTAACATTGAGGTTGTGGGTTCGAAGCCCCACCAGCTCGGTAACATTGAGGTTGTGGGTTCGAAGCCCCACCAGCTCCGAAACACCGTGGGTTGTAGCATCCTCTCCGCGACAGAGGATGTTACTGAGCCTCTATGGCGGAGAGGATGCTGCACCAGCTCAGTTCGAAGCCCCACCAGCTCCGTAATACCATGGGTTGTAGCATCCTCTCTGGTCAGAAAGGGGTAGTTTTGGTAAAATTTGGGCTATTTTTCTTAGTAGAAAGTAGTAAAACCCCCAGTCTGCTGGTGGCTCTTTCTTGTTATTAATTAAGGCTCTTTCTCATTAGAGGTATTCACCGGAATATGCTTGGAACACAGGTCTAACTGACCCCCTCCTCCCCATCCACCCGCACCACTTACCTACACTGGCCCCCACCTAGCTTCTGGCTAAGCTAGACTCGAACCCGCGCCCTCGTATATTCGAGCAAATCCCTGTAACGGAGCCATCGGACAGAGCTGCTGAGCCACCAGTCAGCTGGGTACAAACTCATCCGGGTTTTTACCCCTTATTCTTCTCCTAGCAAAGGACCAGCCCTTCACAGCCGGCTCTGCACTCTCCGGGCAGCCGGGGACAGAGGCTCCGGGGTTTTACCCCTCTTTCCACCACTCTCTTGTATTACACCCTCCGGTGATTAACAGCTCCTCGCCCGCAATCATAAGAATGAAATGTTCTCTCTTAAAATAAAAGAATCTTTCTAACGCACACAGTGCGCGGTGAAACCTCCTCCCCTATGCAAACAAACATTAAACGTGCAGAGATTATGGGTTTCCAGCAGGGGCTGTTAGACCCGGGCTGCGGGGGAGCTTCTGAGCCATCACACACCGTCCAGCACTGCGCTGGGAAAGGAAGCCCCGAGGACAAATTTAGCCTTCCCCGTGTGCGATATTTACCGCTCATTCTCTCACACACATCGCATCCCTCGGTCATTCATTCATTTGTTTATTTAACCGATATCTGGTTCCATGCGAACACCTCTGTCACAATCAGACCGTGAACACGGAGCAGTGAGAGCAGGCTGGCGGGAAGAGCCGCTTAAAACCCGGGGACCTTTGCACGGTTTGCAAGCTTAAAGCCTGGGGAGGGGGAGGCCGTAAAGCGCAGCTCATGCCTGGGCCAGAACCCGCGCTTCCCTCCAGCCTTTGCCCCCATTGCTCCTTCCGTGCTAAGCGGCTTTTCCCGGCAGGGCGGCCGCTGCCCGCTCTCGGAGCGCACGGCCGAGCTCTCGGTCACCGACCGGAAGCTACAGCTCCGCCATGGTTGTGAGGGCGAGACAGGCAGGGTCGGAGCCTAATCACAGGAGAGCTCTGCTGCAGCCCCGCCCCTTCCTGCTGCTGCGAATGGACGGAAGGGGGAGGAGGCGGGGCACAGCACAGCCCGGTCCCGGCCGTTCCTTCGCAGCGAGCAGGAGATTCAGAGAGCCCCAGAGACGGATCCAGGCCCAGGGGAGAAGGTAGGGAGAAGAGCGGGCAGAGGGGACGTGGAGGGAGGGACCGGGTCCCAGGATCTCACCCTCTGTCCGGTCAGGAGCTGCAAAGAGCCCTACACAGAGAGAGATCGCGGCCCAGGTGAGAAGGTGGGGGGAGGAAGGCACCGGGGGACGTGTGCGATGCTGTTGTGTGGGGATCGCTCCCTTATGCAGAGCCCTTCAGCAGCTCATAAAGACTCTGAGGAGCTCTGCTTTCCTATGGGAATCTAACTTTTTGCTTTTTAATGCGGCGATCGAGGAGGCTCCTGCACAGGTCAAGCAGTTCATGTCTCAGGTTCTTAAGGCTGCGAGATGCTCGGTTCCGTCCGAATTTATTTATTTATTTATTTAACACTTTTTTATACCGACCTTCATAGTAATAACCATATCGGATCGGTTTACATAGAACAAGGGTATAACTGAAGCAATAACTAAAGTAATTAACAATAGAGGTGAATAAGGCAAAGTTACATTTAACAAGGAGTAAGAAACTTGGAAGCTTAAATAGCTGGAAGAATGTAAAGGCAGGAGGTAATTGTAACATAATACAATAGAGAATATGGGTTAAAGCTTAAGGTGCTTTAACTTGGAAGTGCCAGAGTTAATCAGACACTCTATCCTTTTCCAGGCAGGCATCAAGTGGGATTGCGACCATACAGAAGTCATCTCAGTCTGGCAGCAAAGGACGTCCGAATTGGAAGGATGAGCAGTCATTGTATGTGAAGGAAACCAATGAATCCCTCTACTTCAGATCTGGCAGGTCAGCTGCAGGGCACAGTGATTTCTGGTCTGATATCGTACGTTAGAACCGTCGGATCAATGATGCTAACAGGCAGATTAGCCTTTGGGTGTGGTGTCTTGGCGTGGGGGCAGATCAGCATGAATGGGCCTCCGTACCCTGCCCTGTTCTATATTGGGACGATCTAGTGCACCTTTCAGACATCGGGCAATATCTATATTTAGCAATAATTTGTGAAAGGGCCTGGAGACACTGTCTCTTTAAATTATAGCAGGCTGCAACTAGGGTGTGAAGGCGGGAGGAGCACAGGACAAGTCATTGACTACCCCGATCTCTGTGGTGGGGTAACCAAGCCACGGAGTAGACAGGAAGCTAAATTAACGGCACAGCATTAGTCACACACAAGGGGCAGCTGCTGTGATGGAGAGGGAGGAGTCTCTCTTGCGTGGTTAGACCCCCACCAGAGACTCACTGCAGAGGTGCTGTTACGCAGAAGTGTCGGGCAACAATCTGCCATAAATATATGAGTGCCTGACCCCTCCCTACCTTCCTCATCCACCATCACTGAAGAAATGATGGCACAGGAGAGAGCAGTTGTACCTCCTAGCTGACCACTTCACCGTGCTAAATGGCACTGGTTGACCTCATGTGGGCCTAGGGGGTGGGTTTCGATAGAGACCATGGGTGGGAGTAGGCCCAGAAGGATTCTCCCTCCAAGTGCAGGGAGAAGAAGGGGGATTATCTGGAAAAGGCCCTTCTTTTGATCCCAGAGAAGGAGTTGAGAAGAGGATGGCGGGGGCTGAGGACATCGCAGCCCACATTAAGCCTTGAGTTGCTGTGGATGATAAAGCTTCAGTGCTGTATACCACAAAACACCAGGTTTAACACCCACTAGTACTTTGGGCATTTAACGCCCATGTTAAAACCAGACACTAACGCGTGAAACTTTCCAGTTTTAGCACACCTTAGTGCACTGGTGTCTTGGAGAGCCAATAAATAATTGAATAAGACTGGTTTATGGTCAGAAAGCTGTAGCCAATGGACTGATCCTTCTTGCTGCCAAAAACTGATGCAACTTATGTAACAATGACCGTTGGTTCAACGGCTGTCTGTGCAAAAAAACAAATAAACTCTGCACGACGCTTCCTGTTTTCAGTTCTAGGTGGACTTGCACTGCTGTCTTTGAACTTGGCTCTCTTCCTGCTTTCTGCTGGATGCATCCATGCCAAAGAACCTTTGGCTTCTGTCCTCTTGAAGTGCTGATAAATTGCTCTCACTGGCTTTTCCCTAAGGCTTAATCTGTATGGGAAACTGAAACAGAACTATAGAAATCTAGGTGTTCCCATGTAGGTGTCCAACCGCATTAGTTCTTTCCAAAAAAACCGATGGATAATCAAGTTGTGAGGGACTCCGCAGCCCCGTCACCAGTAAGACCTGGGCGAGCCCTTAGTTCAGCAGGAGAGAGTACAGGTTGGTGTTAGGGGGAGACTGCATTCACGCCGGTCCAGTATTGTCGCGCGCCTGCAGCCGTCCGGATGAGATGCACAGGGGATGGAGCAGGTCAGGGCGATACGGAGAAACGGGCTGGATCCTTTACAACTATAGGGAAGCCCTAGGAGAAAGGGAAATCCGAGCATTCTCCGGGGCGGGGGAATAACAGAAGGGCTGGGGATATTGTTCTGTACTGTGTATTGGCTGATGACTGAATTATGATGGATAGGGGTGTTGTGCACTTGCTGTTTTCCTGATAACTAACTTTATTGTAATAAAATCACATCGAAGTGTGTTTAAATCAAAGAGAAGATGGATGTGAACCGCGGGACTTGTGGTTTATAAGTGGCTCCCTCTGAGACCTGAGCCTCTCGTGGATCCTGTAGTGCTCCGGGTAAAGATATCTTTTAGGAGGTGGTTGGGGAGGCGCTTTTATTCCCTGAAAAGGTCAAATATAAGTTCCGAAAAGAATTTAGTGTGAAAGCCTCGCTGGCCCAAGGGTTGGGTGCCGGGTTAGTAACAGTGAGGCTGTGGGTTCGAACCCCCACCAGCTCAGTAAGATCCTCTCCGAGACGGAGATGCTCAGGAAGACCGTGGATTGTAACAGCCTCTCGGCGACGGAGATACCCAGTAAGACCGTGGATTGAAACAGCCTCTCGGCGACGGAGATACCCAGTAAGACCGTGGATTGTAAGATCCTCTCAGGGACAGAGTTACTCAGTACGACCGTGGATTGCAACAGAGGACTAGAAAGGGGTAGTTTTGGTGAAATTTGGGCCATTTTTCCTAGTAGAAAGTAGTAAAACCACCTGGTTTCTTGTTATTAATTAATGCTTGGAACACATCCTCTGTCACGGAGAGGATGCTACAACCCACCGTCTTACTGAGTATCTGTGTCCCGGAGAGGCTGTTACAATCCACGGTCTTACTGGGTATCTCCGTCCCGGAGAGGCTGTTACAATCCACGGTCTTACTGGGTATCTCCGTCACAATCCACGGTCTTCCTGAGTTTCTCCGTCGCGGAGAGGATGCTGCAATCCACGGTGTTACTGAGCTGGTGAGGCTTCGAACCCACAGCCTCACTGTTACTAACCCGGCTCCCAACCCTTGGGCCAGCGAGGCTTTCACACTAAGCTTTTTTCGGAACTTATATTTGACCTTTTCAGGGAGTAAAAACGCCTCTCCAGCATAAGGACCAGCCCTTCACAGCCGGTCCTCACCTATGCAATAAACATTAAACGTGGACAGATTATGGGTTTCTAGCAGGGGCTGTTAGACCCGGGCTGCGGGGGAGCTTCTGAGCCATCTCTCACCGGCACACACCGTCCAGCACTGCCCTGGGAAAGGAAGCCCCCAGGACAGATTTAGCCTTCCCCGTGTGCGATATTTACTGCTCACCCTCTCTCACACACATCGCATCCCTCGGTCATTCATTCATTTGTTTATTTAACCGATATCTGGTTCCATGCAAACCCCTCTGTCACAATCAGACCGTGAACACGGAGCAGTGAGAGCAGGCTGGCGGGAAGAGCCGCTTAAACCCCGGGGACCTTTGCACGGTTTGCAGGACTTGCAAGCTTAAAGCCTGGGGAGGGGGAGGCCGTAAAGCGCAGCTCATGCCTGGGCCAGAACCCGCGCTTCCCCCCAGCCTTAGCCCCCATTGCTCCTTCCGTGCTAAGCGGCTTTTCCCGGCAGGGCGGCCGCTGCCCGCTCTCGGAGCGCACGGCAGGGCTCTCGGTCACCGACCGGAAGCTACAGCTCCACCATGGCTGTGAGGGCGAGACAGGCAGGGTGGGAGCCTAATCACAGGAGAGCTCTGCTGCAGCCCCGCCCCTTCCTGCTGCTGCGAATGGACGGCAGGGGGAGGAGGCGGGGCACAGCACAGCCCGGTCCCAGCCGTTCCTTCGCAGCGAGCAGGAGCTTCAGAGAGCCCCAGAGACGGATCCAGGCCCGGGGGAGAAGGTAGGGAGAGGCGCGGGCAGAGGGGACGTGGAGGGAGGGACCGGGTCCCAGGATCTCACCCTCTGTCCGGCCGCGAGCTGCAAAGAGCCCTACAGAGAGAGAGATCGCGGCGCAGGGGAGGAAGGCACCGGGGGACGTGTGCGATGCTGTTGTGTGGGGATCGCTCCCTTATGCAGAGCCCTTCAGCAGCTCATAAAGACTCTGAGGAGCTCTGCTTTCCTATGGGAATCTAACTTTTTGCTGTTTAATGCGGCGATCGAGGAGGCTCCTGCACAGGTCAAGCAGTTCATGTCTCAGGTTCTTAAGGCTGCGAGATGCTCGGTTCCGGCCGAATGGAAGAAGATCGCCGCTCCGGCAATGTCGCGGGCCTGCAGCCGTCCGGATGAGATACACAGGAGATGGAGAAGGTCAGGGCGATACGGAGAAACGGTCTGGATCCTTTACAACTATAGGGAAGCCCTAGGAGACGTGGAAATCCGAGTATTGTCCGGGGCGGGGGAATAACAGAAGGGCTGGGGATATTGTTCTGTACTTTGTATTGGCTGTTGATTGGTGCTGATTGAATTACGATGGATACAGGCGTTGTGCACTTGCTGTTTTCCTGATTAAAAAAAAAAATTATTGTAATAAAAATCACATCGAAGTGTATAAAACAGAGGTTGAATGTGAACTGTGAGACCTGTGACTTATAAGTGTCTCCCTCTGAGCTCTGAGCCACTGGGGGATGCTGGAAAGCTGTAGTGCTCCTGATAAAGTTATCTTTCCGGAGGTGGTTGGGGGAGGCGTTGCTGTTCCTTGAAAAGGTCAAATATAAGTTCCGAAAAGTGATTGGTGTGAAAGCCTCGCTGACCCAAGGGTTGGGAGCCGGGTTAGTAACAGTGAGGCTGTGGGTTCGAAGCCCCATCAGCTCAGTAGTATAACATCATCTCCGCGACAGAGGATGTTACTGATCACAAGGACCAGAAAGGGGTAGTTTTGGTGAAATTTGGGCCATTTTTTGCCTGGTAGAAAGTAGTAAAAGCCGCACCACTTCCCTACACTGGCCCCCACCTAGCTTCTGGCTAGGCTAGACTCGAACCCGCGCTATATTCGAGCGAGTCCCTGTAACATCGGACAGAGCTGCTGAGCCACCAGTCAGCCGGTTACAGACTACAGTGCTCCTGGTAAAGATATCTTTTAAGAGGTGGGTGGGGAGGCTTTTTCATTCCCTGAAAAGGTCAAATATAAGTTCCGAAATATGATTGGTGTGAAAGCCTCGCTGACCCAAGGGTTGGGAGCCGGGTTAGTAACATTGAGGTTGTGGGTTCGAAACCCCACCATGGAGTATAACATCCTCTCCGCGACAGAGGATGTTACTGATCACAAGGACCAGCAAGGGGTAGTTTTGGTGAAATTTGGGCCATTTTTGCCTGGTAGAAAGTAATAAAAGCCCCACCTACTGGTGGCTCTTTCTTATTTAATTAAGGCTCTTTCTCATTAGAGGTATTCACCGGAATATGCTTGGAACACAGGTCTAACTGACCCCCTCCTCCTCCCCATCCACCCGCACCACTCACCTACACTGGCCCCCACCTAGCTGCTGAGCCACCAGTCAGCCGGTTACAGACTGTAACCCGGGTTTTTACCCCTTATTCTTCTCCTAGCACAGGACTCCAGCCTAAGGACCAGCCCTTCACAGCCGGTCCTCACCTATGTAAACAAACATTAAAAGTGAATAGATTATGGGTTTCTAGCAGGGGCTACTGAGCAATCTTTTGCCGGCACAGACCGTCCAGCACTGCCCTGGGAAAGGAAGCCCCCAGGACAGATTTTGGCTTCCTCCTGTGCGATATTTACCGCGCACCCTTTCTCTCTTACATCGCATCCCTCGGTCATTGATTTGTTTATTTAACCGATTTCTGGTTCCATGCAAACACCTCTGTCACAAACAGACCGGTCCCTCCCCGTCCCCTCTACCCGCGCCTCTCCCCACCTTCTCCCCTGGGCCGCGATCTCTCTCTCTGTAGGGCTCTTTGCAGCTCGCGGATGGACAGAGGGTGAGATCCTGGGCCCCGGTCCCTCCCTCCACGTCCCCTCTGCCCGCGCCTCTCCCTACCTTCTCCCCTGGGCCTGGATCCGTCTCTGGGGGTCTCTGAAGCTCCTGCTCGCTGCGAAGGAACGGCTGGGACCGGGCTGTGCTGTGCCCCGCCTCCTCCCCCTGCCGTCCATTCGCAGCAGCAGGAAGGGGCGGGGCTGCAGCAGGGCTCTCCTGTGATTAGGCTCCCACCCTGCCTGTCTCGCCCTCACAGCCATGGTGGAGCTGTAGCTTCCGGTCGGTGACCGAGAGCCCTGCCGTGCGCTTCGAGAGCGGGCAGCGGCCGCCCTGCCGGGAAAAGCCGCTTAGCACGGAAGGAGCAATGAGGGCTAAGGCTGGGGGGAAGCGCGGGTTCTGGCCCAGGCATGAGCGGCGCTTTACGGCCTCACCCTCCCCAGGCTTTAAACTTGCAAGTCCTGCAAACCGTGCAAAGGTCCCCGGGGTTTAAGCGGCTCTTCCCGCCAGCCTGCTCTCACTGCTCCGTGTTCACGGTCTGATTGTGACAGAGGGGTTCGCATGGAACCAGATATCGGTTAAATGAACGAATGAATGACCGAGGGATGCGATGTGAGTAAGAAAGAGAGAGGGTGAGCGGTAAATATCGCACACGGGGAAGGCTAAATCTGTCCTGGGGGCTTCCTTTCCCAGGGCAGTGCTGGCAAGAGATGGCTCAGAAGCTCCCCCGGGTTTAACAGCCCCTGCTAGAAATCCATACTCTCTGCACGTTTAATGTTTGCATAGGGGAGGAGGTTTCACCGCGCACTGTGTGCGTTAGAAAGATTCTTTTATTTTAAGAGAGAACATTTCATTCTTGTGATTGCGGGCGAGGAGCTGTTAATCACCGGAGGGTGTAATACAAGAGAGTCCTGGAAAGAGGGGTAAAACCCCGGAGCCTCTGTCCCCGGCTGCCCGGAGAGTGCAGAGCCTGCTGTGAAGGGCTGGTCCTTAGGCTGGAGTCCTGTGCTAGGAGAAGAATAAGCGGTAAAAACCCGGGTTACAGTCTGTAACCGGCTGACTGGTGGCTCAGCAGCTAAGTGGGGGCCAGTGTAGGTGAGTGGTGCGGGAGGAGGGGGGTCAGTTAGACCTGTGATCCAAGCATATTCCGGTGGATACCTCTAATGAGAAAGAGCGTTAATTAATAACAAGAAAGAGCCACCAGCAGCATTTGGAAAAATGGCCCAAATTTCACCAAAACTAGCCCTTTCTGGTCCTTGTGATCAGTAACATCCTCTGTCCCGGAGAGGATGTTACAATCCACGGTGTTACTGAGCTGGTGGGGTTTCGAACCCACAACCTCAATGTTACAAACCCGGCTCCCAACCCTTGGGTCAGCGAGGCTTTCATACTAAGCTCTTTTCGGAACTTATATTTGACCTTTTCAGGGAATAAAAACGCCTCCCCAACCACCTCCGAAAAGATATTACAATAAACTTTATTTTTTTATCAGGAAAACAGCAAGTGCCCTACGCCTCTATCCATCATAATTTAGTCATCAGCAGATACAAAGTACAGAACAATATCCCCCGCCCCGGAGAATGCTCGGATTTCCACTTCTCCTAAGGCTTCCCTATAGTTGTAAAGGATCCAGCCCGTTTCTCCACTTTGCCCTGACCTGCTCCATCCCTTGTGCATCTCATCCGGACGGCTGCAGGCCCGTGACATTGCCGGAGCGGCGATCTTCTTCCATTCGGCCGGAACCGAACATCTCGCAGCCTTAAGAACCTGAGACATGAACTGCTTGACCTGTGCAGGAGCCTCCTCGATCGCCGCATTAAACAGCAAAAAGTTAGATTCCCATAGGAAAGCAGAGCTCCTCAGAGTCTTTATGAGCTGCTGAAGGGCTCTGCATAAGGGAGCGATCCCCACACAGCAGCATCGCACATGTCCCCCGGTGCCTTCCTCCCCACCTTCTCCCCTGGGCCGCGATCTCTCTCTCTGTAGGGCTCTTTGCAGCTCGCGGCCGGACAGAGGGTGAGATCCTGGGCCCGGTCCCTCCCTCCACGTCCCCTCTGCCCGCGCCTCTCCCTACCTTCTCCCCTGGGCCTGGATCCGTCTCAGTGTTGCCAGGTTTTCATGAAAGAACAAGCACTTTTCTCCAAAAAAACAAGCCCAAAAAAAGTCCAAAACACGTGAGATTGAAACTTTTTATTTTTATAGCATTTAACACCCTCGCATACTCATTTCCCTCTCCCCCACCCCACTCCGAGCACATCTCTGGCCCCCACACACTCATTCCCCCCTCCCTAACCCCTCCGAGCACATCTCTGGCCCCCTCACACTCATTCCCCCCTCCGTAACCCCTCCGACCGAGCACATCTCTGGCCCCGCACACACTGATTCCCCCCTCTGAGCACATCTCTGGCCCCCTCACACTCATTCCCCCCTCCCTAACCCCTCCGAGCACATCTCTGGCCCCCACACACTCATTCCCCCCTCCCTAACCCCTCCGAGCACATCTCTGGCCCCCACACTCTCATTCCCCCCTCCCTAACCCCTCCGAGCACATCTCTGGCCCCCACACTCTCATTCCCCCCTCCCTAACCCCTCCGAGCACATCTCTGGCCCCCACACTCTCATTCTCCCCTCCCTAACCCCTCCGAGCACATCTCTGGCCTCCAGACTCACATTCCCCACTCCTTAACCCCTCCAAGCACATCTCTGGCTCCCACATACTCATTCTCCCCTCCCTAACCCCTCAGAGCACATCTCTGGCCCCGCACACACTGATTCCCCCCTCCCTAACCCCTCAGAGCACATCTCTGGCCCCGCACACACCGATTCCCCCCTCTGAGCACATCTCTGGCCCTCACATACTCATTCCCCACCCAGCACATCTCTGGCCTCCACACTCTCATTCCCCCCCTCCCTAACCCCTCCGAGCACATATCTGGCCCCACACACACTGATTCCCCCCCTCTGAGCACATCTCTGGCCCTCACATACTCATTCCCCCCTCCAAGCACATATCTGGCCCCACACACACACTGATTCCCCCCTCCCTAACCCCTCCGAGCACATATCTGGCCCCACACACACTGATTCCCCCCCTCTGAGCACATCTCTGGCCCTCACATACTCATTCCCCACCCCCCACCAAGCACATCTCTGGCCCCACACACACTGATTCCCCCCCTCTAAGCACATCTCTGGCACTCACATACTCATTCCCCTCCCCCCAGCCCCCTCCAAGCACATCTCTGGCCCCCCACACTCTCATTTCCCCCTCCCAACATACTAATTCCTTCCCTCCTGACACCTGGCTGTAGCTGCACACTCTGGATTCCTTTGCTGTTGCGCTCCAATGCTGTTCTGCTGGTCTTCCCGTTCCGCCCACGTGCGCTGCTGTGCTGCCTGGGTCTGCCCACAAAATGTGTCCTGTGCATCAACAAGGCTTGCAGCTGTGCTCTGATTGGCTTACTGCTGCAATATAGGGGTAGGGTGCGCCTGCTATGGACAGGCTTCATCGCAGCAGCAGCAGCCAATCACTGTAACATGATTCAGAGCACAAGTCCCGCCCAACAAGCCCAAAAAAACGCGACTGGCAGAAAAAATAGCCCAATTAAAAGCAACCGCGAATCGGAAAAAAAACCCGCGAGTGACTACAAAAAGAAGCCCAATCTCGCGGTAAATAAGCGAGGTTGGCAACACTGATCCGTCTCTCTGAATCTCCTGCTCACTGCGAAGGAACGGCTAGGACCGGGCTGTGCTGTGCCCCGCCTCCTCCCCCTGCCGTCCAATCGCATCAGCAGGAAGGGGCGGGGCTGCAGCAAGGCTCTACTGTGATAGGCTCCGACCCTGCCTGTCTCGTCTTCACAACCATGGCGGAGCTGTAGCGTCCGGTGGGTGACCGAGAGCTCGGCCGTGCGCTCCGAGTGCGGGCAGCGTCCGTCCTGCCGGGAAAAGTGATTAATATTAGAAGAAAAGTTACAAATGAGGAATTTTTGACCGCGTTTGCTAATAAATTACCAATAACAGTGCAAGATGAAGTAGAAAAAACAATTGATTGCTGGAATAATGCCATTATAGATACTCTAAATTCTATTGCCCCTTTAAAATCTACGATTATTTATAAGAAAAAGAAATCAAATAACCCATGGTATACAGACGCACTACATGACTTAAAAAAATCTTTGAGAAAAAATGAGCGTCGGTGGAGAAAACATAAGAATATTCAAAATAAAATAAATACTTTGCAACATTGAGAAAATACAGACAAGATATAGATATAGCAAAGAAGAAGTTCTATGCTAATAAAATCAATTTGGCTAACAAAAATCCACATATTCTATTTAATATTGTTAAGTCACTGGTGTCACCTCCGAGTTCCGATGTTTCGGAAATTGAAGAGGACACTTGTGAGAAAATAGCTTCATTCTTTCAGCTAAAAACAAATAATATCATAGAAGAATTCAAGAACTTACCTTATCCAACCTACGCAGACCAAACTCCAGTTTATAATTGGAGTTCATTTGATTTAGTCTCAAATGATATAATTCAAAAAATAATAAAGAAACAAAAGTTATCCAATTCCCCTTTAAATCCTTGTTCGGGTGCCATCTTTAAAGAATTAGGTGACTATTGTCCTGAAATAATATGCTCCATCATAAATCAATCATTGGAAACTGGTATTTTTCCACATCAATTGAAATTAGCTTCTATTACACCAATTCAAAAAAACAAATCATCTTCGCTATTAGATTTTACAAACTTTAGACCAATTGCTACTCTTACCTCTTTGTCAAAAACTATTGAATCATCCGTGCTTTTCCAGCTGAGAGATTATTTATCAGAACATGATATCTTACATCCAGATCAACATGGTTTTAGAAAGGGCTATTCAACTGAGACCCTCTTACTTTCATCCTTTGATACATATATACGAGGATTTGATTCTAATACTGATTTTCTTTTGATCTTACTGGATATATCAGCAGCGTTTGATACGCTTGATCATAAGATTATAATATCCAGACTTCAAGCGATTGGTATACAAGCTACAGTATTGAATTGGTTTACTAGTTATCTTGCCAACCGCCATTGTCAGATAAACTTTAAAGGCAAATCCTCACAAATTTACACGCAAAATACTGGGGTCCCACAAGGGTCATCCCTGTCACCAGTTTTATTTAATATATACCTTCTCCCATTGTGTCATATCCTAGCTTCATTGGATGTTCAATTTAAGATCTATGCGGATGACATCCAAATCTACATCCCATATAAATCTTCTTGGGCTGAGACTATTTCACTGTGTAACCTTTACGTTAAGACAATTGAACATTGGCTAAGCCATAGTCGGCTTAAACTCAATGCTAAAAAAACAGAACTCCTTCTTTTGAGCGTACTGGATAACCCTACAAATGGTCCTCCACCTCTGGTTACTCTAGGTAGCGAGGCAATTAAAGTTAAGAAAGTCGCCCGCAATTTGGGAATACAAATAGATACAAATCTTTCCTTATCGCATCATGTCTCCACTTTAGTAAAAAATTCATTTTTTAAGCTACACACCTTAAAAAGATTAAAACCTTTACTCTTCAAAAGTGATTTTCAAACAGTTCTTCAATCTCTCATTTTTGCCGGTTTAGACTATTGTAATAGTCTATTTTTGGGTCTTCCAGATTCCGCTAAAAAACCATTGCAACAAATACAGAATTCTGCGGCCCGTTTATTAGTAGGATTGCCAATGAGACATCACATTTCTCCTATTTTGTATAAGCTACACTGGCTTCCAATCAAATTCCATGTAAAATACAAAGTTCTTTCTCTAATTCACTCTTTAATCCATGATCCAGATTCAACTTGGCTTTGCACATCTCTACGGTTATATAAACCGGCGAGACACCTTAGATCATCATCTCAATATCTGCTTGATGTTCCTACAGTTAGACTGGCGAGACTAAATATGACCAGAGAAAGAGCCTTCTCAGTGGCGGGACCCTTGCTGTGGAATTCACCGCCTAACGCTTTAAGGCAAATTACCAGCCATAGTGAATTCAAGAAGGCAGTAAAAACTCATTTATTTAAGATCGCATTCAGTGATCTTGACAATTTGAACACCTAACTTCAATAAGATACATATAATACGCTTCTATTGATTGCCTGATTACACATCTACCAGTGCTCCGGTCTTTATTAGTTACAGGCTTCTAAGGCTTATTATTTTGGTTTTTCTGGCTTTTTACTTGTTTTGTTAAAAAAAATAGTATAGTCATATGTAAAGGAGTAGGGATTATAATGATACACTGTATTTTTTTTCTTTCTATTTTTCTTCTTTTATTTTATTTTTTGGTTTTATTTAAAGTAATTTTTTGGTTATTTTGTTTTTTTTTATAATCTGTATTTTTGTAAACCGTTTTGGTCAAATTCGTTTGAAAAGACGGTATAGAAATATTTTTAAATTAAAAAAAAAAAGCCGCTTAGCACGGAAGGAGCAATGGGGGCTAAGGCTGGGGGGAAGCGCGGGTTCTGGCCTGTGTTCCAAGCATATTCCGGTGAATACCTCTAATGAGAAAGAGCCTTAATTAATAACAAGAAAGAGCCACCAGCAGACTGGGGGTTTTACTACTTTCTACTAAGAAAAATGGCCCAAATTTCACCAAAACTACCTCTTTCTAGTCCTTGTGATCATTAACATCCTCTGTCGCAGAGAGGATGCTACAACCCACAGTGTTGGGGCTTCGAACCCACAACCTCCACGATACTAACCCAGCTCCCAACCCTTGGGTCAGCGAGGCTTTCACACCGAGTACTTTTCAGAACTTATATTTGACCTTTTCAGGGAGTAAAAACACCTCCCCCGACCACCTCCGGAAAGATAACTTTATCAGGAGCACTACAGCTTTCCAGCATCCCCCAGTGGCTCAGAGCTCAGAGGGAGACACTTATAAGTCACAAGTCCCTGGGTTCACATTCAGCCTCTGTTTTATTTAAACACACTTCGATGTGATTTTTATTACAATAAACTTTTTTTTTTTTCAGGAAAACAGCAAGTGCACAACGCCTCTATCCATCATAATTCATTTAAAAAAGCAGTGCTGGACGGTCTGTGCTGGCAAGAGATGGCTCAGAAGCTCCCCCTCAGCCTGGGTCTAACAGCCCCTGCTAGAAACCCATAATCTCTCCACTTTTAATGTTTGTTTCCATAGCTGACGATGTTTCAACAGGCACTGCGTGTATTAGAAAGATTCTTTCATTTTATTTTTTTTAAGTTTCTTTTTATTAGTTTTAATCGATTAACATAAGCATTATTACACGCCTTAAATTCCAGGCAAGGCTTACAAACCTTTCATCTGGAAAATCTGACATTATATACTATTACCCCCTTCTCATTAGAGGTATTCACCGGAATATGCTTGGAACACAGGTCTAACTGACCCCCCTCCTCCCCATCCACCCCTCTTCCACGGGTCGGAAGATGGACGCTCAATTTAGCCGGCATCCGTTTTCCGAACCCGTGGCTGTCAGCGGATTTGAGAACTGATGCCGGTAAAATTGAGCGTCGCTTGTCAAACCTGCTGACCGCTGCCACTTCTGTCAGAAAGGAGCCTTTTACCATGGGCTCTAATTTAAATACTTGATCGCGCGCGCAGGAGAGTGGCCTCGGTGTCCGTTGGGAGAGCGGGCGCTCGCCTCGGAGCATCGGCTCTCCCACGGGTTTTACTGTATCGGCCTGTCTGCAATGTGGGAGGAACAAACATATAAATTGGAGCAGTATCTCTTAAACATTAGTAGTGCAAAGAAAAAAGGGAGTAACAAGGTTATCTAAATAATACCGGTATTGTTAGGCAGAACAGCCCCTAATTCACTCCTTGAATTCAGGAAATGTTCAGGTTGGTCTGGCTCCATGAATACATATCTATTACTTTCTATATTAAGTATACATTTACAAGGAAACTTTATCATTATTTTTGTACCTAATTGGCGAGCTCTAGTGCACAGAAACAGAAAGTTTTTCCTACACAATTGCATTGATCTAATAATGTCCGGAAATATCCATGTTTTCCCTCCAAGGTAAGGCTTGTTCCTATTGTAGAAAAACTCTTTAAAACCATATCCCTTTCAGCAGGTAACAAAATCTTCACCAGCAAATCACCTCTCTTTTCAATTTGTTCCTCCAGGGTTGTCACAAGAAATCCAGACAGGTTATCAAACGGGGATGGGAACTCTGGCCGCTCCCCTCGGTCTTCCTTGTCCTCTGTCTCTCCCCCACTTCTCTGTACTGAATCGTTGACGTTACCACTGGAGAAATTCAGGAGATCCTGAAAATACTTTTTAAGCTGTTCCTTGGGGGAAATTAATGTACATTTAGGAAAATGTATTATTCTCACATTATTGTATCTGAGAGTATTTTCCAGACCTTCCAGTTTCTTATCTAACCTTGAGTCCCCCTGAATCTGGCCTGTTTGTATTTCCTTAATCTGGTTTATTTGCAAGTCCATTTCCTGGATTTTCGTTGAATTTGCAAGAACCACCACGTTCACCAGGTTAAACTGCTCTTGAGAAGCCTTAATTGTTGTCATCAAAGATATTATTGCTTTTTCCAAAATAGCCATACCATTCCATAACGCATCGAAAGTAACTACTTCAGGCTTATTTAACAATTTTAATTCTGGTAAATTTACCGGTGCTATCTGCTTTGTACTCTCCGGGTCTGTCCGCTCCGTCTGGCTCTTTCCCAGAGCGGTAGTAAATGGCAGCGATCTGCCCACACTGCTCATTTCACCAATATTCAATTCCTTCAAGGCGATTAAGGTCCCCTGGCCTTGGGTTTGCCTCGTGGCGCCTGCAGCTGAGCCTACCTCCACCGCTTCCTCCACTTGTTGCAGCTTCGGCATCAGGGATTCCACTGGCTCGTGTGCTCCAACGTCAGCAGGGGGGGGAAGGGGTCTTCAGCGCTCCAGGGCTCAAGGATGTTTCATCGAAAAGCACGGAGGTTTGAGGGAAGGAGAGAACAAAATGGCGTCATGAAGAGAGGACGCAGTCAGACGAGCTCCTGGATAATCCTTGTTTTTTTGGATTGCCTACATTTTGAAATGCCTCTTACAAAAAGAAAGGGGAAGGTAAAGGAGGGAACCTCGACCCCCTCTTAAGCCTACGCCAGTTCAAACGAAGATTCGGGAGGTTTTCTCTGCAGCAGGGGATTCTCCAGGAGAGTCGGCTAGAGATTCTTTTATTGTAAGAGAGAACATTTCATTCTTGTGATTGCGGGCGAGGAGCTGTTAATCACTGGAGGGTGTAATACAAGAGAGTCGTGGAAAGAGGGGTAAAACCCCGGAGCCTCTGTCCCCGGCTAAACTGTGGGGTGGCTGGGAGAGAGGAGGGCCTGCTGTGAATTGCTGGTCCGCAGGCTGGAGTGCTTTGCTAGTGATGTTCAAAATCAGCTTGCTTTGACTCAATTGGTCTACTATCCGCGTGAAGAAGCCGGATGAGAATTAACTTCCTCATAAAATGAAACGTTTTTTGCCTTGTAATCCAGGAAAATCTCCATTGCTGGGGGTCTCTTGCTTCCTGGGAGGATAGATCACCTGTGAGGTGAAAGCCTATTTATCTCTGTGCCACGGCTCCGTCCCTTCCTCCTCACAGTCAGGCCAATACAGAACGTATTAGCCCCCGTGGGGCCGTGCGTTTTTTTGATGCGCAGCCAACGCTCCTGAAACTAATAGCTCTCATCACATGCAAATGCGTGTTCATGAGCCTATCAGGTAGTCACCGGGCAAGGGTACAGAAAAGCAGAAAAAACTGTTTTTCTGTACACCCTCCGACTTACTGTCATAGCGATACTAAGTCGGAGGCCCCCCAAATAAAAATTTGTTTTTTAAATCTTCTAAAAAAAAAAAATGTTGCCGCGGCCCACGGGTTGGAAAATGGACGCTCAATTTTGCCGGCGGGTTCGACAACCAATGCCAGTAAAATTAAGCGATGGCTGTCAGACCCGCTGACGTCCCTAGCGCCTCCTTATTAGCGCGGGCCCTAATTTAAATACAGAATCGCACGTCCAGGAGAGGGGCCTGAGAGCGCGTTGGGAGAACGGGCTCTCGCCTCGGAGCGCCGGCTCTCCCGCACAGTTTACTGAGTGTCTTTCCACACCCCCAATACCCAGCTAGCCCCATCTCCCACCTCCCAGTAACGTCTTCCTGAAATGAAATGATCACAGGCAAGGACACTGCGTGATTCACATCCACTGCAGGGAGGAGGAAACGTTAATAAACATGAGCTCACGCTCTTCACTCCTACCTCTAACCCTGATTAGTTCCTCAGTTCTAACCTTCACTGGCCTCTCTCGCTCCTGCCTCTCTCTATTCTTGGTTCATCACACCCCCACCTCTAAACCTTATTGACTTCTTCCAACCACCTGTAACCCTCATTGTTGGTTCCTCAGTCACTCAGCCCAGGAGAAGCTCTGCTCACTGATGGGTTCTCGCAATCCTATTGCTCAGTGGCTCTCGACGCATGACACAAGCCTCCTGATTTTCCCCTCTTCTCCCCGTACCATCTTGTTCTTAGCTGAGAGAGGGACGCTCCCCCCCAGATGGGGTAGCTGGGGCAGCAGAGACCTGACCACTCCCTACTACAAATCCCATCATGCACCAGGATAAAGCCAGGACTGAATCAGACTGCTCCTTATGACATGGAGTCAGGCGAGTGCCTTACACTTGTCCCAAAGTGGCACAGAGCAGTAGCAGTGATGAGGGGCACAGGGACTCAGAATGGACCCCACTGCCTGCCCTGTGCACCTCTCAAGCTTCTCTGTGCCAATGGCTCCGATAGCTCCTGTCACATGGTAAGGGCAAAGGGCCATCGGCACCATTCTGATTAATGGCAGCCGACGGCCTGAGAGCGGGAGATTGCTCCCGGGATCCCACTGGACCACCAGGTACTTTAAAAAAGTTTTTTTTGGGGGGGGGGGAAGCTAAATCATGTGTTTTAAAGGTTCGGGGTGGGTTTTTTGTTTATCGGCTTGGGCGCAGCCGATAAAAAAAAACAAAAACGATCGGATCGCACGCAAAACATTTCCCAATAGTCCCCGAACCGATTCCGGTTCCGATTCAGATCTCTATTAACACTATTCTAGGGTGTGGGACAGTGTCCACATCTGCTAGGAGACGGAGAGATACTGAAGAGCTGAGCTCACTGCAGGGTTATATCTAGAGTGACGTCGGCTCTGAAATCTGACTCCGTCTCCCATCTGCCAGCAGAAGAGCACATAACCCACTGGTCCTGAGTCCATCTGCCTACAAACCAGGAAAGCAGGATTTGACTCTGGCATCTCTGGTTCTTGGCCTCCTCCTCCTCCTCTAACCACTGCAAGCAGAAGGGAAGGTCTGAGGCTCGGAGGTTGTTATCACCTCAGATATAATTTTATTCCTTCCATTGCAAACAGCAGTTTCTGGTCCTTTTCTCTTAACTCCATGACACAGCTGTGTACAGAGAATAAGAGAAAGTCGGGATAAAATGCCGGCAGTTAATAATGATGCATGTTCTTGATACCCCTGTGGGTATCAAGAACATGCATCTTCGGTGCCTCTGCAAAAAATAAAATCATGCAACCGAGAACAAACTGAAATGAAGTTACACCGATACCTAAAGATCTTGAGCCTCAGGGACAGGAGAATGTTTCATCAGGGCAGAAGAGAGAGCTGTGTGTGAGGGTCTCAGTACTGGAATAGCAGGGGGTGCTGCAGGGCAGGAGTGAGGTGCATTGGCAGAGCTGTGTGTGAGGGTCTCAGTACTGGAATAGCAGGAGGTGCTGCAGGGCAGGAGTGAGGTGCATTGGCAGAGCTGTGTGTGAGGGTCTCAGTACTGGAATAGCAGGAGGTGCTGCAGGGCAGGAGTGAGGTGCATTGGCAGAGCTGTGTGTGAGGGTCTCAGTACTGGAATAGCAGGAGGTGCTGCAGGGCAGGAGTGAGGTGCATTGGCAGAGCTGTGTGTGAGGGTCTCAGTACTGGAATAGCAGGGGGTGCTGCAGGGCAGGAGTGAGGTGCATTGGCAGAGCCGTGTGTGAGGGTCTCAGTACTGGAATAGCAGGAGGTGCTGCAGGGCAGGAGTGAGGTGCATTGGCAGAGCTGTGTGTGAGGGTCTCAGTACTGGAATAGCAGGAGGTGCTGCAGGGCAGGAGTGAGGTGCATTGGCAGAGCTGTGTGTGAGGGTCTCAGTACTGGAATAGCAGGAGGTGCTGCAGGGCAGGAGTGAGGTGCATTGGCAGAGCTGTGTGTGAGGGTCTCAGTACTGGAATAGCAGGAGGTGCTGCAGGGCAGGAGTGAGGTGCATTGGCAGAGCTGTGTGTGAGGGTCTCAGTACTGGAATAGCAGGAGGGTGCTGCAGGGCAGGAGTGAGGTGCATTGGCAGAGCTGTGTGTGAGGGTCTCAGTACTGGAATAGCAGGGGTGCTGCAGGGCAGGAGTGAGGTGCATTGGCAGAGCTGTGTGTGAGGGTCTCAGTACTGGAATAGCAGGGGGTGCTGCAGGGCAGGAGTGAGGTGCATTGGCAGAGCTGTGTGTGAGGGTCTCAGTACTGGAATAGCAGGGGGTGCTGCAGGGCAGGAGTGAGGTGCATTGGCAGAGCTGTGTGTGAGGGTCTCAGTACTGGAATAGCAGGAGGGTGCTGCAGGGCAGGAGTGAGGTGCATTGGCAGAGCTGTGTGTGAGGGTCTCAGTACTGGAATAGCAGGGGGTGCTGCAGGGCAGGAGTGAGGTGCATTGGCAGAGCTGTGTGTGAGGGTCTCAGTACTGGAATAGCAGGAGGTGCTGCAGGGCAGGAGTGAGGTGCATTGGCAGAGCTGTGTGTGAGGGTCTCAGTACTGGAATAGCAGGGGGTGCTGCAGGGAAGGAGTGAGGTGCATTGGCAGAGCTGTGTGTGAGGGTCTCAGTACTGGAATAGCAGGGGTGCTGCAGGGCAGGAGTGAGGTGCATTGGCAGAGCTGTGTGTGAGGGTCTCAGTACTGGAATAGCAGGAGGGTGCTGCAGGGCAGGAGTGAGGTGCATTGGCAGAGCTGTGTGTGAGGGTCTCAGTACTGGAATAGCAGGAGGGTGCTGCAGGGCAGGAGTGAGGTGCATTGGCAGAGCTGTGTGTGAGGGTCTCAGTACTGGAATAGCAGGAGGGTGCTGCAGGGCAGGAGTGAGGTGCATTGGCAGAGCTGTGTGTGAGGGTCTCAGTACTGGAATAGCAGGAGGTGCTGCAGGGCAGGAGTGAGGTGCATTGGCAGAGCTGTGTGTGAGGGTCTCAGTACTGGAATAGCAGGAGGTGCTGCAGGGCAGGAGTGAGGTGCATTGGCAGAGCTGTGTGTGAGGGTCTCAGTACTGGAATAGCAGGAGGTGCTGCAGGGCAGGAGTGAGGTGCATTGGCAGAGCTGTGTGTGAGGGTCTCAGTACTGGAATAGCAGGGGGTGCTGCAGGGCAGGAGTGAGGTGCATTGGCAGAGCTGTGTGTGAGGGTCTCAGTACTGGAATAGCAGGGGGTGCTGCAGGGCAGGAGTGAGGTGCATTGGCAGAGCTGTGTGTGAGGGTCTCAGTACTGGAATAGCAGGGGGTGCTGCAGGGCAGGAGTGAGGTGCATTGGCAGAGCTGTGTGTGAGGGTCTCAGTACTGGAATAGCAGGAGGTGCTGCAGGGCAGGAGTGAGGTGCATTGGCAGAGCTGTGTGTGAGGGTCTCAGTACTGGAATAGCAGGAGGTGCTGCAGGGCAGGAGTGAGGTGCATTGGCAGAGCTGTGTGTGAGGGTCTCAGTACTGGAATAGCAGGAGGTGCTGCAGGGCAGGAGTGAGGTGCATTGGCAGAGCTGTGTGTGAGGGTCTCAGTACTGGAATAGCAGGAGGTGCTGCAGGGCAGGAGTGAGGTGCATTGGCAGAGCTGTGTGTGAGGGTCTCAGTACTGGAATAGCAGGAGGTGCTGCAGGGCAGGAGTGAGGTGCATTGGCAGAGCTGTGTGTGAGGGTCTCAGTACTGGAATAGCAGGAGGTGCTGCAGGGCAGGAGTGAGGTGCATTGGCAGAGCTGTGTGTGAGGGTCTCAGTACTGGAATAGCAGGAGGTGCTGCAGGGCAGGAGTGAGGTGCATTGGCAGAGCTGTGTGTGAGGGTCTCAGTACTGGAATAGCAGGAGGGTGCTGCAGGGCAGGAGTGAGGTGCATTGGCAGAGCTGTGTGTGAGGGTCTCAGTACTGGAATAGCAGGAGGTGCTGCAGGGCAGGAGTGAGGTGCATTGGCAGAGCTGTGTGTGAGGGTCTCAGTACTGGAATAGCAGGAGGGTGCTGCAGGGCAGGAGTGAGGTGCATTGGCAGAGCTGTGTGTGAGGGTCTCAGTACTGGAATAGCAGGGAGGTGCTGCAGGGCAGGAGTGAGGTGCATTGGCAGAGCTGTGTGTGAGGGTCTCAGTACTGGAATAGCAGGGGGTGCTGCAGGGCAGGAGTGAGGTGCATTGGCAGAGCTGTGTGTGGGTCTCAGTACTGGAATAGCAGGGGGTGCTGCAGGGCAGGAGTGAGGTGCATTGGCAGAGCTGTGTGTGAGGGTCTCAGTACTGGAATAGCAGGAGGGTGCTGCAGGGCAGGAGTGAGGTGCATTGGCAGAGCTGTGTGTGAGGGTCTCAGTACTGGAATAGCAGGGGGTGCTGCAGGGCAGGAGTGAGGTGCATTGGCAGAGCTGTGTGTGAGGGTCTCAGTACTGGAATAGCAGGGGGTGCTGCAGGGCAGGAGTGAGGTGCATTGGCAGAGCTGTGTGTGAGGGTCTCAGTACTGGAATAGCAGGAGGTGCTGCAGGGCAGGAGTGAGGTGCATTGGCAGAGCTGTGTGTGAGGGTCTCAGTACTGGAATAGCAGGAGGTGCTGCAGGGCAGGAGTGAGGTGCATTGGCAGAGCTGTGTGTGAGGGTCTCAGTACTGGAATAGCAGGGGGTGCTGCAGGGCAGGAGTGAGGTGCATTGGCAGAGCTGTGTGTGAGGGTCTCAGTACTGGAATAGCAGGAGGTGCTGCAGGGCAGGAGTGAGGTGCATTGGCAGAGCTGTGTGTGAGGGTCTCAGTACTGGAATAGCAGGGGGTGCTGCAGGGCAGGAGTGAGGTGCATTGGCAGAGCTGTGTGTGAGGGTCTCAGTACTGGAATAGCAGGAGGTGCTGCAGGGCAGGAGTGAGGTGCATTGGCAGAGCTGTGTGTGAGGGTCTCAGTACTGGAATAGCAGGAGGTGCTGCAGGGCAGGAGTGAGGTGCATTGGCAGAGCTGTGTGTGAGGGTCTCAGTACTGGAATAGCAGGAGGTGCTGCAGGGCAGGAGTGAGGTGCATTGGCAGAGCTGTGTGTGAGGGTCTCAGTACTGGAATAGCAGGGGTGCTGCAGGGCAGGAGTGAGGTGCATTGGCAGAGCTGTGTGTGAGGGTCTCAGTACTGGAATAGCAGGAGGTGCTGCAGGGCAGGAGTGAGGTGCATTGGCAGAGCTGTGTGTGAGGGTCTCAGTACTGGAATAGCAGGAGGTGCTGCAGGGCAGGAGTGAGGTGCATTGGCAGAGCTGTGTGTGAGGGTCTCAGTACTGGAATAGCAGGAGGTGCTGCAGGGCAGGAGTGAGGTGCATTGGCAGAGCTGTGTGTGAGGGTCTCAGTACTGGAATAGCAGGAGGTGCTGCAGGGCAGGAGTGAGGTGCATTGGCAGAGCTGTGTGTGAGGGTCTCAGTACTGGAATAGCAGGAGGGTGCTGCAGGGCAGGAGTGAGGTGCATTGGCAGAGCTGTGTGTGAGGGTCTCAGTACTGGAATAGCAGGAGGTGCTGCAGGGCAGGAGTGAGGTGCATTGGCAGAGCTGTGTGTGAGGGTCTCAGTACTGGAATAGCAGGAGGTGCTGCAGGGCAGGAGTGAGGTGCATTGGCAGAGCTGTGTGTGAGGGTCTCAGTACTGGAATAGCAGGAGGTGCTGCAGGGCAGGAGTGAGGTGCATTGGCAGAGCTGTGTGTGAGGGTCTCAGTACTGGAATAGCAGGAGGTGCTGCAGGGCAGGAGTGAGGTGCATTGGCAGAGCTGTGTGTGAGGGTCTCAGTACTGGAATAGCAGGAGGTGCTGCAGGGCAGGAGTGAGGTGCATTGGCAGAGCTGTGTGTGAGGGTCTCAGTACTGGAATAGCAGGAGGGTGCTGCAGGGCAGGAGTGAGGTGCATTGGCAGAGCTGTGTGTGAGGGTCTCAGTACTGGAATAGCAGGAGGTGCTGCAGGGCAGGAGTGAGGTGCATTGGCAGAGCTGTGTGTGAGGGTCTCAGTACTGGAATAGCAGGAGGTGCTGCAGGGCAGGAGTGAGGTGCATTGGCAGAGCTGTGTGTGAGGGTCTCAGTACTGGAATAGCAGGAGGTGCTGCAGGGCAGGAGTGAGGTGCATTGGCAGAGCTGTGTGTGAGGGTCTCAGTACTGGAATAGCAGGAGGTGCTGCAGGGCAGGAGTGAGGTGCATTGGCAGAGCTGTGTGTGAGGGTCTCAGTACTGGAATAGCAGGAGGTGCTGCAGGGCAGGAGTGAGGTGCATTGGCAGAGCTGTGTGTGAGGGTCTCAGTACTGGAATAGCAGGAGGTGCTGCAGGGCAGGAGTGAGGTGCATTGGCAGAGCTGTGTGTGAGGGTCTCAGTACTGGAATAGCAGGAGGTGCTGCAGGGCAGGAGTGAGGTGCATTGGCAGAGCTGTGTGTGAGGGTCTCAGTACTGGAATAGCAGGAGGTGCTGCAGGGCAGGAGTGAGGTGCATTGGCAGAGCTGTGTGTGAGGGTCTCAGTACTGGAATAGCAGGAGGTGCTGCAGGGCAGGAGTGAGGTGCATTGGCAGAGCTGTGTGTGAGGGTCTCAGTACTGGAATAGCAGGGGGTGCTGCAGGGCAGGAGTGAGGTGCATTGGCAGAGCTGTGTGTGAGGGTCTCAGTACTGGAATAGCAGGAGGGTGCTGCAGGGCAGGAGTGAGGTGCATTGGCAGAGCTGTGTGTGTGAGGGTCTCAGTACTGGAATAGCAGGGGTGCTGCAGGGCAGGAGTGAGGTGCATTGGCAGAGCTGTGTGTGAGGGTCTCAGTACTGGAATAGCAGGGAGGTGCTGCAGGGCAGGAGTGAGGTGCATTGGCAGAGCTGTGTGTGAGGGTCTCAGTACTGGAATAGCAGGGGTGCTGCAGGGCAGGAGTGAGGTGCATTGGCAGAGCTGTGTGTGAGGGTCTCAGTACTGGAATAGCAGGGGTGCTGCAGGGCAGGAGTGAGGTGCATTGGCAGAGCTGTGTGTGAGGGTCTCAGTACTGGAATAGCAGGGGGTGCTGCAGGGCAGGAGTGAGGTGCATTGGCAGAGCTGTGTGTGAGGGTCTCAGTACTGGAATAGCAGGGGGTGCTGCAGGGCAGGAGTGAGGTGCATTGGCAGAGCTGTGTGTGAGGGTCTCAGTACTGGAATAGCAGGAGGTGCTGCAGGGCAGGAGTGAGGTGCATTGGCAGAGCTGTGTGTGAGGGTCTCAGTACTGGAATAGCAGGAGGTGCTGCAGGGCAGGAGTGAGGTGCATTGGCAGAGCTGTGTGTGAGGGTCTCAGTACTGGAATAGCAGGAGGTGCTGCAGGGCAGGAGTGAGGTGCATTGGCAGAGTTGTGTGTGTGAGGGTCTCAGTACTGGAATAGCAGGAGGTGCTGCAGGGCAGGAGTGAGGTGCATTGGCAGAGCTGTGTGTGAGGGTCTCAGTACTGGAATAGCAGGAGGTGCTGCAGGGTAGGAGTGAGGTGCATTGGCAGAGCTGTGTGTGAGGGTCTCAGTACTGGAATAGCAGGGAGGTGCTGCAGGGCAGGAGTGAGGTGCATTGGCAGAGCTGTGTGTGAGGGTCTCAGTACTGGAATAGCAGGAGGTGCTGCAGGGCAGGAGTGAGGTGCATTGGCAGAGCTGTGTGTGAGGGTCTCAGTACTGGAATAGCAGGAGGGTGCTGCAGGGCAGGAGTGAGGTGCATTGGCAGAGCTGTGTGTGAGGGTCTCAGTACTGGAATAGCAGGAGGTGCTGCAGGGCAGGAGTGAGGTGCATTGGCAGAGCTGTGTGTGAGGGTCTCAGTACTGGAATAGCAGGGGGTGCTGCAGGGCAGGAGTGAGGTGCATTGGCAGAGCTGTGTGTGAGGGTCTCAGTACTGGAATAGCAGGGGGTGCTGCAGGGCAGGAGTGAGGTGCATTGGCAGAGCTGTGTGTGAGGGTCTCAGTACTGGAATAGCAGGGGGTGCTGCAGGGCAGGAGTGAGGTGCATTGGCAGAGCTGTGTGTGAGGGTCTCAGTACTGGAATAGCAGGGGGTGCTGCAGGGCAGGAGTGAGGTGCATTGGCAGAGCTGTGTGTGAGGGTCTCAGTACTGGAATAGCAGGAGGTGCTGCAGGGCAGGAGTGAGGTGCATTGGCAGAGCTGTGTGTGAGGGTCTCAGTACTGGAATAGCAGGGAGGTGCTGCAGGGCAGGAGGGAGGTGCATTGGCAGAGCTGTGTGTGAGGGTCTCAGTACTGGAATAGCAGGGGGTGCTGCAGGGCAGGAGTGAGGTGCATTGGCAGAGCTGTGTGTGAGGGTCTCAGTACTGGAATAGCAGGAGGTGCTGCAGGGCAGGAGTGAGGTGCATTGGCAGAGCTGTGTGTGAGGGTCTCAGTACTGGAATAGCAGGGGGTGCTGCAGGGCAGGAGTGAGGTGCATTGGCAGAGCTGTGTGTGAGGGTCTCAGTACTGGAATAGCAGGAGGTGCTGCAGGGCAGGAGGGAGGTGCATTGGCAGAGCTGTGTGTGAGGGTCTCAGTACTGGAATAGCAGGAGGTGCTGCAGGGCAGGAGTGAGGTGCATTGGCAGAGCTGTGTGTGAGGGTCTCAGTACTGGAATAGCAGGGGGTGCTGCAGGGCAGGAGTGAGGTGCATTGGCAGAGCTGTGTGTGAGGGTCTCAGTACTGGAATAGCAGGAGGTGCTGCAGGGCAGGAGTGAGGTGCATTGGCAGAGCTGTGTGTGAGGGTCTCAGTACTGGAATAGCAGGGGGTGCTGCAGGGCAGGAGTGAGGTGCATTGGCAGAGCTGTGTGTGAGGGTCTCAGTACTGGAATAGCAGGAGGTGCTGCAGGGCAGGAGTGAGGTGCATTGGCAGAGCTGTGTGTGAGGGTCTCAGTACTGGAATAGCAGGGAGGTGCTGCAGGGCAGGAGTGAGGTGCATTGGCAGAGCTGTGTGTGAGGGTCTCAGTACTGGAATAGCAGGAGGTGCTGCAGGGCAGGAGTGAGGTGCATTGGCAGAGCTGTGTGTGAGGGTCTCAGTACTGGAATAGCAGGGGGTGCTGCAGGGCAGGAGTGAGGTGCAGTGGCAGAGCTGTGTGTGAGGGTCTCAGTACTGGAATAGCAGGGGGTGCTGCAGGGCAGGAGTGAGGTGCATTGGCAGAGCTGTGTGTGAGGGTCTCAGTACTGGAATAGCAGGAGGGTGCTGCAGGGCAGGAGTGAGGTGCATTGGCAGAGCTGTGTGTGAGGGTCTCAGTACTGGAATAGCAGGGGGTGCTGCAGGGCAGGAGTGAGGTGCATTGGCAGAGCTGTGTGTGAGGGTCTCAGTACTGGAATAGCAGGGGGTGCTGCAGGGCAGGAGTGAGGTGCATTGGCAGAGCTGTGTGTGAGGGTCTCAGTACTGGAATAGCAGGAGGTGCTGCAGGGCAGGAGTGAGGTGCATTGGCAGAGCTGTGTGTGAGGGTCTCAGTACTGGAATAGCAGGAGGTGCTGCAGGGCAGGAGTGAGGTGCATTGGCAGAGCTGTGTGTGAGGGTCTCAGTACTGGAATAGCAGGAGGTGCTGCAGGGCAGGAGTGAGGTGCATTGGCAGAGCTGTGTGTGAGGGTCTCAGTACTGAATAGCAGGAGGTGCTGCAGGGCAGGAGTGAGGTGCATTGGCAGAGCTGTGTGTGAGGGTCTCAGTACTGGAATAGCAGGAGGTGCTGCAGGGCAGGAGTGAGGTGCATTGGCAGAGCTGTGTGTGAGGGTCTCAGTACTGGAATAGCAGGAGGGTGCTGCAGGGCAGGAGTGAGGTGCATTGGCAGAGCTGTGTGTGAGGGTCTCAGTACTGGAATAGCAGGAGGTGCTGCAGGGCAGGAGTGAGGTGCATTGGCAGAGCTGTGTGTGAGGGTCTCAGTACTGGAATAGCAGGAGGTGCTGCAGGGCAGGAGTGAGGTGCATTGGCAGAGCTGTGTGTGAGGGTCTCAGTACTGGAATAGCAGGAGGTGCTGCAGGGCAGGAGTGAGGTGCATTGGCAGAGCTGTGTGTGAGGGTCTCAGTACTGGAATAGCAGGAGGTGCTGCAGGGCAGGAGTGAGGTGCATTGGCAGAGCTGTGTGTGAGGGTCTCAGTACTGGAATAGCAGGAGGTGCTGCAGGGCAGGAGTGAGGTGCATTGGCAGAGCTGTGTGTGAGGGTCTCAGTACTGGAATAGCAGGAGGGTGCTGCAGGGCAGGAGTGAGGTGCATTGGCAGAGCTGTGTGTGAGGGTCTCAGTACTGGAATAGCAGGAGGTGCTGCAGGGCAGGAGTGAGGTGCATTGGCAGAGCTGTGTGTGAGGGTCTCAGTACTGGAATAGCAGGAGGTGCTGCAGGGCAGGAGTGAGGTGCATTGGCAGAGCTGTGTGTGAGGGTCTCAGTACTGGAATAGCAGGAGGTGCTGCAGGGCAGGAGTGAGGTGCATTGGCAGAGCTGTGTGTGAGGGTCTCAGTACTGGAATAGCAGGAGGTGCTGCAGGGCAGGAGTGAGGTGCATTGGCAGAGCTGTGTGTGAGGGTCTCAGTACTGGAATAGCAGGAGGGTGCTGCAGGGCAGGAGTGAGGTGCATTGGCAGAGCTGTGTGTGAGGGTCTCAGTACTGGAATAGCAGGAGGGTGCTGCAGGGCAGGAGTGAGGTGCATTGGCAGAGCTGTGTGTGAGGGTCTCAGTACTGGAATAGCAGGGGTGCTGCAGGGCAGGAGTGAGGTGCATTGGCAGAGCTGTGTGTGAGGGTCTCAGTACTGGAATAGCAGGGGGTGCTGCAGGGCAGGAGTGAGGTGCATTGGCAGAGCTGTGTGTGAGGGTCTCAGTACTGGAATAGCAGGGGGTGCTGCAGGGCAGGAGTGAGGTGCATTGGCAGAGCTGTGTGTGAGGGTCTCAGTACTGGAATAGCAGGGGGTGCTGCAGGGCAGGAGTGAGGTGCATTGGCAGAGCTGTGTGTGAGGGTCTCAGTACTGGAATAGCAGGGGGTGCTGCAGGGCAGGAGTGAGGTGCATTGGCAGAGCTGTGTGTGAGGGTCTCAGTACTGGAATAGCAGGGGGTGCTGCAGGGCAGGAGTGAGGTGCATTGGCAGAGCTGTGTGTGAGGGTCTCAGTACTGGAATAGCAGGGGGTGCTGCAGGGCAGGAGTGAGGTGCATTGGCAGAGCTGTGTGTGAGGGTCTCAGTACTGGAATAGCAGGGGGTGCTGCAGGGCAGGAGTGAGGTGCATTGGCAGAGCTGTGTGTGAGGGTCTCAGTACTGGAATAGCAGGGAGGTGCTGCAGGGCAGGAGTGAGGTGCATTGGCAGAGCTGTGTGTGAGGGTCTCAGTACTGGAATAGCAGGAGGTGCTGCAGGGCAGGAGTGAGGTGCATTGGCAGAGCTGTGTGTGAGGGTCTCAGTACTGGAATAGCAGGAGGTGCTGCAGGGCAGGAGTGAGGTGCATTGGCAGAGCTGTGTGTGAGGGTCTCAGTACTGGAATAGCAGGAGGTGCTGCAGGGCAGGAGTGAGGTGCATTGGCAGAGCTGTGTGTGAGGGTCTCAGTACTGGAATAGCAGGGAGGTGCTGCAGGGCAGGAGTGAGGTGCATTGGCAGAGCTGTGTGTGAGGGTCTCAGTACTGGAATAGCAGGAGGTGCTGCAGGGCAGGAGTGAGGTGCATTGGCAGAGCTGTGTGTGAGGGTCTCAGTACTGGAATAGCAGGAGGTGCTGCAGGGCAGGAGTGAGGTGCATTGGCAGAGCTGTGTGTGAGGGTCTCAGTACTGGAATAGCAGGAGGTGCTGCAGGGCAGGAGTGAGGTGCATTGGCAGAGCTGTGTGTGAGGGTCTCAGTACTGGAATAGCAGGAGGTGCTGCAGGGCAGGAGTGAGGTGCATTGGCAGAGCTGTGTGTGAGGGTCTCAGTACTGGAATAGCAGGAGGGTGCTGCAGGGCAGGAGTGAGGTGCATTGGCAGAGCTGTGTGTGAGGGTCTCAGTACTGGAATAGCAGGGGGTGCTGCAGGGCAGGAGTGAGGTGCATTGGCAGAGCTGTGTGTGAGGGTCTCAGTACTGGAATAGCAGGAGGTGCTGCAGGGCAGGAGTGAGGTGCATTGGCAGAGCCGTGTGTGAGGGTCTCAGTACTGGAATAGCAGGAGGTGCTGCAGGGCAGGAGTGAGGTGCATTGGCAGAGCTGTGTGTGAGGGTCTCAGTACTGGAATAGCAGGGGGTGCTGCAGGGCAGGAGTGAGGTGCATTGGCAGAGCTGTGTGTGGAGGGTCTCAGTACTGGAATAGCAGGAGGTGCTGCAGGGCAGGAGTGAGGTGCATTGGCAGAGCTGTGTGTGAGGGTCTCAGTACTGGAATAGCAGGGGGTGCTGCAGGGCAGGAGTGAGGTGCATTGGCAGAGCGGTGTGTGTGAGGGTCTCAGTACTGGAATAGCAGGAGGTGCTGCAGGGCAGGAGTGAGGTGCATTGGCAGAGCTGTGTGTGAGGGTCTCAGTACTGGAATAGCAGGAGGTGCTGCAGGGCAGGAGTGAGGTGCATTGGCAGAGCTGTGTGTGAGGGTCTCAGTACTGGAATAGCAGGAGGTGCTGCAGGGCAGGAGTGAGGTGCATTGGCAGAGCTGTGTGTGTGAGGGTCTCAGTACTGGAATAGCAGGAGGTGCTGCAGGGCAGGAGTGAGGTGCATTGGCAGAGCTGTGTGTGAGGGTCTCAGTACTGGAATAGCAGGGGGTGCTGCAGGGGCAGGAGTGAGGTGCATTGGCAGAGCTGTGGGTGAGGGTCTCAGTACTGGAATAGCAGGAGGTGCTGCAGGGCAGGAGTGAGGTGCATTGGCAGAGCTGTGTGTGAGGGTCTCAGTACTGGAATAGCAGGAGGTGCTGCAGGGCAGGAGTGAGGTGCATTGGCAGAGCTGTGTGTGAGGGTCTCAGTACTGGAATAGCAGGAGGTGCTGCAGGGCAGGAGTGAGGTGCATTGGCAGAGCTGTGTGTGAGGGTCTCAGTACTGGAATAGCAAGGAGGTGCTGCAGGGCAGGAGTGAGGTGCATTGGCAGAGCTGTGTGTGAGGGTCTCAGTACTGGAATAGCAGGAGGTGCTGCAGGGCAGGAGTGAGGTGCATTGGCAGAGCTGTGTGTGAGGGTCTCAGTACTGGAATAGCAGGAGGTGCTGCAGGGCAGGAGTGAGGTGCATTGGCAGAGCTGTGTGTGAGGGTCTCAGTACTGGAATAGCAGGGGGTGCTGCAGGGCAGGAGTGAGGTGCATTGGCAGAGCTGTGTGTGAGGGTCTCAGTACTGGAATAGCAGGGGGTGCTGCAGGGCAGGAGTGAGGTGCATTGGCAGAGCTGTGTGTGAGGGTCTCAGTACTGGAATAGCAGGGGGTGCTGCATGGCAGGAGTGAGGTGCATTGGCAGAGCTGTGTGTGAGGGTCTCAGTACTGGAATAGCAGGGGTGCTGCAGGGCAGGAGTGAGGTGCATTGGCAGAGCTGTGTGTGAGGGTCTCAGTACTGGAATAGCAGGGGTGCTGCAGGGCAGGAGTGAGGTGCATTGGCAGAGCTGTGTGTGGGGTCTCAGTACTGGAATAGCAGGGGGTGCTGCAGGGCAGGAGTGAGGTGCATTGGCAGAGCTGTGTGTGTGAGGGTCTCAGGTACTGGAATAGCAGGGGGTGCTGCAGGGCAGGAGTGAGGTGCATTGGCAGAGCTGTGTGAGGGTCTCAGTACTGGAATAGCAGGGGGTGCTGCAGGGCAGGAGTGAGGTGCATTGGCAGAGCTCTGTGTGTGAGGGTCTCAGTACTGGAATAGCAGGAGGTGCTGCAGGGCAGGAGTGAGGTGCATTGGCAGAGCTGTGTGTGAGGTTCTCAGTACTGGAATAGCAGGGGTGCTGCAGGGCAGGAGTGAGGTGCATTGGCAGAGCTGTGTGTGAGGGTCTCAGTACTGGAATAGCAGGGGGTGCTGCAGGGCAGGAGTGAGGTGCATTGGCAGAGCTGTGTGTGAGGGTCTCAGTACTGGAATAGCAGGAGGTGCTGCAGGGCAGGAGTGAGGTGCATTGGCAGAGCTGTGTGTGAGGGTCTCAGGTACTGGAATAGCAGGGGTGCTGCAGGACAGGAGTGAGGTGCATTGGTAGAGCTGTGTGTGAGGGTCTCAGTACTAGGAATAGCAGGGGGTGCTGCAGGGCAGGAGTGAGGTGCATTGGCAGAGCTGTGTGTGAGGGTCTCAGTACTGGAATAGCAGGGGGTGCTGCAGGGCAGGAGTGAGGTGCATTGGCAGAGCTGTGTGTGAGGGTCTCAGTACTGGAATAGCAGGGGGTGCTGCAGGGCAGGAGTGAGGTGCATTGGTAGAGCTGTGTGTGAAGGGTCTCAGTACTGGAATAGCAGGAGGTGCTGCAGGGCAGGAGTGAGGTGCATTGGCAGAGCTGTGTGTGAGGGTCTCAGTACTGGAATAGCAGGGGGTGCTGCAGGGCAGGAGTGAGGTGCATTGGCAGAGCTGTGTGTGAGGGGTCTCAGTACTGGAATAGCAGGGGTGCTGCAGGGCAGGAGTGAGGTGCATTGGCAGAGCTGTGTGTGAGGGGTCTCAGTACTGGAATAGCAGGGGACGCTGCAGGGCAGGAGTGAGGTGCATTGGCAGAGCTGTGTGTGAGGGTCTCAGTACTGGAATAGCAGGGGGTGCTGCAGGGCAGGAGTGAGGTGCATTGGTAGAGCTGTGTGTGAAGGTCTCAGTACTGGAATAGCAGGGGGTGCTGCAGGACAGGAGTGAGGTGCATTGGCAGAGCTGTGTGTGTGAGGCTCTCAGTACTGGAATAGCAGGGGGTGCTGCAGGACAGGAGTGAGGTGCATTGGCAGAGCTGTGTGTGAGGGTCTCAGTACTGGAATAGCAGGGGGTGCTGCAGGGCAGGAGTGAGGTGCATTGGCAGAGCTGTGTGTGAGGGTCTCAGTACTGGAATAGCAGGGGGTGCTGCAGGGCAGGAGTGAGGTGCATTGGCAGAGCTGTGTGTGAGGGTCTCAGTACTGAATAGCAGGGGGTGCTGCAGGGCAGGAGTAGGGTGCATGGCAGAGCTGTGTGTGAGGGTCTCAGTACTGGAATAGCAGGAGGTGCTGCAGGGCAGGAGTGAGGTGCATTGGCAGAGCTGTGTGTGAGGGTCTCAGTACTGGAATAGCAGGAGGTGCTGCAGGGCAGGAGTGAGGTGCATTGGCAGAGCTGTGGTTGAGGGTCTCAGTACTGGAATAGCAGGGGGTGCTGCAGGGCAGGAGTGAGGTGCATTGGCAGAGCTGTGTGTGAGGGTCTCAGTACTGGAATAGCAGGGGGTGCTGCAGGACAGGAGTGAGGTGCATTGGCAGAGCTGTGGGTGAGGGTCTCAGTACTGGAATAGCAGGGGGTGCTGCAGGGCAGGAGTGAGGTGCATTGGCAGAGCTGTGTGTGAGGGTCTCAGTACTGGAATAGCAGGAGGTGCTGCAGGGCAGGAGTGAGGTGCATTGGCAGAGCTGTGTGTGAGGGTCTCAGTACTGGAATAGCAGGAGGTGCTGCAGGGCAGGAGTGAGGTGCATTGGCAGAGCTGTGTGTGAGGGTCTCAGTACTGGAATAGCAGGGGGTGCTGCAGGACAGGAGTGAGGTGCATTGGCAGAGCTGTGGGTGAGGGTCTCACTACTGGAATAGCAGGGCACTTTCACACTCAGCACACACCCAGTCACTCCCAGCAGTAAAACCCCTTCCCATCCCCTCCCTCCACTTCTACAGCTCTACTGAGGGGGTTATGGACGTGGGATCGAGGAGTTTGGGGGTCTCTTACCTCTGGCGCTCAATCTTCCGAATGAGAGAATCTCCGAGGTCTCAGGCAGCTTCCCCAGGACGTGTCCGGTCTCCCTTCCTCTCCTTCATATTGCAGCAATTCGCAAACGTAAAAGTAAAAACAGGAAGGTATTTGGCCATCTAGATTTATTTTTTTTTTTATTATCTCTTTATTCAATTTTCAAAATTTACATCAAGAAACCATCTCGACATAGTATTACGTATACAACAAGTACTTACACCTTGTTAATAGTTATCAGGAAACATATAATTACTTGCATACGTTATTAAGTCCACCAATGACTCCAAGAATGACCTTTTACTCATAATATTTCACAATAAAGGAGGTAAATTTAACTTTCAACTAGCTTAAGAGGTGAAACTATATTAATTATGAGGGGTTACATTCTCACCGAGTACAAGGGAACCCCTTCAAGAACGCTCTGCTGACTTATCACTCAGGAACTGTGTTAATTGTGAGGGTTTATGAAACAAGAAGGATTTATCTTTAAATTTAACGTAACACTTGCATGGGAATTTCAACACAAATGTTGCTCCTATTTGTAATACTTGAGGCCTTAACACCAGGAATTGCCTTCGCTTCTTTTGGGTAGTTTTGGAAACGTCAGGGTGCACTCTGACTTGCATTCCCAAAAATTTTTCAAGACGATATTTAAAGAATAATTTCCACACCCATTCTTTATCAATTTCCATTGCCAATGTTACTATCAATGTCGCGGGCTCAGCCAGAGCCTGATCAGATGTTTCCAGGAAATCTGTAAGATTAAGTCCGATTCCTGTTTCTTTTTCTCCTCCTATTTTGTCCCTCATAGATAATCTGTCAGCTTCACTTTTTCTTATTTCTTTCGCTGTAATATAGAACGCACGTACTAATGGTGGGATCTGCTCTAGTCTCACTTTTAGTATTTCTTGGAGGTACCTATTAAACATATCTCTAGGTAGAGTATGTGGGACTTTTGGAAAATTCACCAAGCGCAAGTTTTTATTTTTTAAGGTATTTTCCAGATTTTCAATTTTACTTAGCAATGCCAAGTTATCTTTAACCATCAGGTCATGTCTGGCTTTAATAGATTCTAATAATGGTGTTTTCTCCACATGATGTTGGTGTAGAACTTTAACTGTATTCTCTGACATTTTAACACGAAGCTCATGATCCTGTACAGTTGACGCAATAGGTTCAGTTCGTTCAATTATCAGATTTCCAAGTCTCTCCATAGCTTCCCATATTGTTTCCAGCGATATCAGAGCAGGTTTTGGTAAAGAAAACAGAGGAATTTTTAAACTTATCTGTTGCGGGGTTGATGAGCTTCCAGGTGTACACGGACCCTCTAAGCTTCTGTCTGGAGTGCCGATGGCCGCGCCAAGCACCTCAGGGCGTTCTTCATAGCTGGTTTCTTCCGAATTGAGACTCCCTGCCCGGATATATCCTCCAGCTGCTTCGGCTTGGGGGACTTCCGGGTCTCGCTCCGGATCGCGCAGCGACGCAGGATTCCTCGGAGCCTCCCTCACCATCGGGGATAAGTTGGTTTCTGAGTCCGGCGGGGAACGCATATCCTCCAACTCGCTTCCCAGCTCCTGCGGCTCGATCCCCGAAGTCAAGACACCTCTTAGGACGTGGGCATCCATTGGGCCTGTTTTCGGCGCCTCGGAGGGCTCCCCAGGGATGGCTTTCTCCTTCGCCTGCCGTTTCCTGGCCGAATGGGGCATAATTAGCCCCCCCCCCATGCAAAAACAAACATTGACAATCCAAATAGTTGTATCATTGATTAATGTAAAAGAAGAAAAATAAATCTCTTGAAATTGTTTCACAGATAACTGTTGAAAGAACTTGAATATTTATTATTGTTGATTGCAATTCCAAATCCTTTTCTTTTGGTGACAATAGAAATAGTAAAACTTGTTTCTTAGGAATTGTTTATTTCAGGGGTCCCTCAGGACAGGTAACCTAAATGTATCCATACATCCCCCCCCCCGGAGACTTCACAAGGTGGGCTCTGGACCCCATTTCTGCACAGGAAACCCAGCAGGGATGAGGGCATCAATCAGTGCCCCCTGTAAGGTTCCATCTAGAAACCTTTGCAATACAGAAACATTTCCCACCCAGCACCCGCCAACCTCAGCCATGACAGCGGGAGAAGGTCTCTGCCACAGGGAGGCGCTGTTTACCATAATTTAGATTCTACTCACACAGACGTTTCCTTCCACCATCTGCTGAGAAGAAAAAACTGTCCCTGCAGAGCTAAAACCAGAATCGCAGCGAGCACACAGGGGACCAATAGGGCTGTGGGTGATGGGAAGCCCTGGAGTGAAATAACCAAATCAGAAACTGCCTTTCAATAGCTCATTCAGTAATGGGGTCAGTGGGATCAGACCCATGGGATCACTGGCACTGCTGAGTCCTGACAGCGAGTGACAGCTAATAACAGAGCTCATCTCACAGACAAAGTAAGTGACTGTGCAAGCAGCCAATGAGGTTTGTAAAAAAAAGGCGCAAGTACTGCAGCTTTGCAAAGGAATCTTGCACCTACCGGAAAGAAGGGCTGGAGAGAGACTGCTCAGCATTGTGCGAGTCTGCAATGAATCCGTAGGAACAGATGCACGGGGGAATAAACCAAGAGCACAGACCATTTACTAATTTCAGAGAGAGCCAAGATCCAGCGGGAGCTGCCGAGAGGAAAGACCCCACTGTAATTTAAAGGGAAGACTCGCAGAGGAAGCCCGCCAAAAGTAAGTGGCCAATCAGGGAGGAGTCACATGATGAAAACCCACCAATACTGACAAAGAGGGGGAGGAACCTATGAACGGAAGTCTCAAGACTATGACATGGCTTGAACGGACCTGAAAGAGAACCTAAGGACACTTGGATGCTTAAGGACGTGAAAGGAATATAAGGACATGAGCTGTCAATGCGGACCTGAAAGAGAACTTAAAGCTAGGAGATAGGAAAGGACGGACCTGAAAGAGAACTTAAGGGGAATTAGCGACTTAAGACGAACTTGAAATAGAATATAAAGATATGAGCTGTCTAAAGCGGACCTGAAAGAGAACTTAAGCCTAGGAGATAATAAAAAACAGACCTGAAAGAAATCTGATGAAGAAAACATAAATGGGCGCGTGAGCCAAAAAGAGGATTTAGGGATTCAAAAAGACGCTTAAAGCAATGGACATTAGAGATCGCCCATCTAACTATGTATTCGCGGGCTAGGAAACTAAACATTCATAAAACGGATATAGAATACGTCCCAAAAGCAGACGGCAAAAACGTGTGAAAGCGATAAACTGGTGTCCAATGGCTTCGGAAACTTGATATAGAGTAGAAAAATTATAAATAGGCAACCGGAGCAACAGAGAGGTTTATGGCATTCACACGTTTTTGCCGTCTGCTTTTGGGATGTATTCCACATCCCTTTTATGAATATTTAGCTTTCTTACCCCGCGATCTCTAAAGCGCACTGCTTTTAACTAATGTAGCGCATGGGGCGCGTCTTTCCGAATTCCTAAAGCTCACTCTCCCCCTTTACGTTTTCTTAATCGGTCCTTTTTCAGGTCTCGTTTTCAAATATCTCATTATGCTTTAGTTCTCTTTCAGGTCAAACTAGCATCGGATTTAAATTCTATTTTATGTCTGTGTTAAACAGTTCATTATCCTTGCGATCACTTTCAGGTCCATCTTTACCCCATAATCAAATCCTTGAGTTCTCTTTCAGGTCCGCTTCATGCATTTCATATCTTTAAGTTTCCTATCAAGTCGCTTAGCTCCCTCCTCATAGGTTTTCTGTCTCTGTCAGTATTGGCGGATTTATTTCACGTGACTCCTCCATGATTGGCCATTTTCTTTTGGTGGCTTCCCCTGCCTCTTTTCTCTTTAAATGACAGTGGCGTCCCTGCTCGCAGCAGCTTTTCGGTCGATCTTGGGCTTCTTTGAAATTACTAAGTGGCTGTGTGGTCTTGGTTTTTATTCACGCCAGTGCAGCCTTCCGCGGTGCATCTTTTCGTACGGATTAATTACAGAATTACACAATTTTGAGCTGTATCTCTTCAGACGTTGTTTGCGCCTGTACCAATGGTTTCTGGTATGCACAATATGCAATACACGCTTTTTTATGTAATGTTTTATGCATTTCCCTTATGTGCTTGCCAGAAATCTGTGTTCTCTGTGCTTCTTGCTTTTAGTGTTTTCTCCCACCATTGGGAAACTCAGAATGCGTTTTGCTGCAGGACCACAAGAAGGCGCTAAACGGTCCAGAAAGGACAGATCAGCTGGGAAATACAGAGCTGCAATCTCCAAAATACCAGGAAATGGCGCTAAATGGTCCAGAAAGGACAGATCTGCTGGGAAACACAGAGCTGCAATCTCCAAAATACCACGAGATGGCGCTAAATGGTGCAGAAAGGACAGATCTGCTGGGAAACACAGAGCTGCAATCTACAAAATACCACGAGATGGCGCCACTCTATAAGAGACCGAAATCTCCCTCCAGCGCCTGCCCTCCGTCATTGTAGGAGTTTCCGCCCCTCTTGACAGTTTCTGTGCTGTGCCCCGCTTCCTCGCCGTCCAATCGCAGCAGCAGGAAGGGGCGGGGCTGCAACAGGGCTGTCCTGTGATAGGCTGCCACCCTGTCTGTCTCGCCTTCACAGTAGGAGGCTACGGGAGAGGGGCGGAGACTCCTGCAATGACGACGCTGTAGCTTCCGGTCGGTGACCTAGAGCCCGGCCGTGCGCTCCGAGAGCGGGCAGCGGCCGCCCTGCCGGGAAAAGCCGCTTAGCACGGAAGGCGCAATGGGGGTTAAGGCTGGCGCTGGTTTAAAACCAAAGCCGGGTTTATCGGCGTCGGTTTTCGGGACCGGTCTACGGCAGTCGCGAAAACCGTCTGGGTTCGCGTTAGCAAAGATGCGCTAAGGGTCCTAGCGCATCCTTGCTAACGCGACCCCTAATTTAAATATTGCCTGGCGCCCCTTTTGGAAGGGACATGTAAAGTTACAGATCTGTAAAACGCACGCTCTCTTGCTGCTGATCCTAAGATCTGCCCCCAGTGAACCCTCCCGAGTGCTGAAGAGTCCGGTAACCAAGATTTAATGCAGAAATGTACAATCTTGCATGTGAGGCCCAGAAATCCCAGTGAGGAACAGAGGGTGCTTTCTTCTCTCTGGGACTCTTCTGCGCCCCGGCCAACTGTGCCAGAAAAAAAAAAAAATCACTCTTCGCTCCAGGTCTGTTCAAAATAAAAATCTTTATTGAAAGTGGTGACAGGAAAACCCAAAGAGGACACCAGTGGGTAGTGCTCCACAGACAACAGAAATCAAAAGATACAGCTCTGTCACCTGGCACATTTCCCCAAAGGGGTAAGCTCTTAGGGGCAAGTACCTATAGCATACGGCAGATCTTCTCAGGTCCTCTCTCTCTCTTTCTTTGGTGAGCTTCTGGCTGATTTGCTTGATCACCCAACACGCTGTGGCCTTCTCCCGTAGGGCTCTCTGCTCCACTGATCCAGGATTCTGCAGACTCCCCTCCTTTCTTGGGTCTCCTCAGCATCTGATACTTCCTCAGAACTCCTGGGCTCCTTCTGCATTCCCTGGTACTTCCCTTCCTGCAACCCTGAAGTTCTCTGGTCTTCTCCCCACAGACCTTCCTGCGCTGGGATAATGAACCCCCCCAGGGTCTCCTGAGGCTAGGGACCCTTTTTTTTCCAGTGGATTTCTGTAACTCTACCTTAATGATTGTTAAGTTCCAGGAACTTGTCCAAACCTTTTTTTAAACGCAGCTATACTAACAGCTTTCACCACATCCTCTGGTAATAAATTCCAGAACTTAGTTAACTTCATAAATACATAATAATTTGCATTGCTTAAAATAGTTCAACCCAATAAACAGTTTCACATTTTTAAGAAAAACCCTTTCCCTTTTTGAAAGTAAAATTAGTTCACCTTTGGTTGCAGATTCTCCCTCTGAACTCGGCTCAGTGTTCCTGTTAAGGTCTGAATGCCTTTATTAGAGAAGTACTGTATTTCTGGTGTGGTCACTTACAATCTTTCTCTCTTTCTTTTACGGAGGGTTATTTATTTATATAAATATTTTTATTCCACTTATAATGGCACATGCTAAGCAGAGTGCAATACATATATAAAACATATTAAAATTATACATTACATAGTAAAATATCAAAAACATAATACAATAAGAGATACATCTTCAAATAATATTCACTAGCTTTCAGGAAAAGCTTTCCAAAATAACAAAGCCTTTAAGTTTTTCCTAAAGGGTTTGATATCTGATAAAACCTTAAAAGTGAATTTTAAAATACATTAACTAGAGGAAGCCATTTACCGTAATCAGGAAAGAGAATACCTAATATATAGATAGATAGATATGTATAGGTATTCTCTTTCCTAATCAGGAAAGATCTGGCAAATGTAGTTTCATGGTCTGCTTCCTGCATTAATTTTGTTTTCCAGATTTGCGGCTGCCCGAGAGGAGGGTTTGGCCGATTGACCATTCCTTTATTGTTTGGCGCATCTCTGGGCCATGAAAGGAGCTTACGACCCTCACCTTAGTTCGGCTCTGCATGGAGTCCATGTGAAGTGGCTCGGGCTCCGTGGGATGCGATGGAAGCAGCTCCTCCCTCTCGTGCGCTCCTCGCTATCCTAGTGGACGCCTCCGGAGGTTCTGCTCGTTCACCTGGGTAACAACGACTCAGGGGACTGGTCCTGTTGTCAACTGCTGGGCGCATTCCGAAAGGATTTGGCTGTGCCGTCGTCGTCGTGGCCGCCTAATATAACATTAATCTGGTCGGACATTATCCCAAGGCCTGTCTGCATGGATCTGAGGATTCGCGGCTGCAGTAGGGTTAAACTGAATCAGCAGATTGGGTCCTGGTTGTTGGCGCACGGTGGGGTTCATGTTACTCACATTTGGTCCTGGGATGTCCGTCCGGGCCTTTATGGCAGGGACGGTGTTCACCTGTCTAATGAGGACAATGATTTATTCCTTAACTCTATTCAGGAGGCCTTGGAGTTGTTTGTGGGGGGTGAGGGGGCTGTGAGGATTCTCCCCCCGACCCCCCCCTGTGGTGGAGTTACCAGAGCCCTGATTCTCGTGGGGCAGGGTTTAGAGCTAGGAATCCGCTTTCGTGACTCTGGCGTTAGTGACTTGGGGTTCAGGCTCGTGGTTGGGGGCCCCTTGCTGGGCTGTGGTGGGGGTCCCGGTTAGCGGGGGGGGGGGGGATACTGCTGGATATTGCAGGTCTGGTGGCCTGTGAAGGGTCACCTTGCTGGGCTGTGGTGAGGGTCCCGGTTAGCGGGGGGGGGGGGGGGGATACTGCTGGATATTGCAGGTTTGGGGGCCTGTGAAGGGTCACCTTGCTGGGCTGTGGTGGGGGTCCTGGTTAGCGGGGGGGATACTGCTGGATATTGCAGGTCTGGTGGCCTGTGAGGGGGTCATCTTGCTGGGCTGTGGTGGGGGGTCCCGGTTAGCGGGGGGGATACTGCTGGATATTGCAGGTTTGGGGGCCTGTGAAGGGGTCATCTTGCTGGGCTGTGGTGGGGGTCCCGGTTAGCGGGGGGATACTGCTGGATATTGCAGGTTTGGGGGCCTGTGAGGGGGTCATCTTGCTGGGCTGTGGTGGGGGTCCTGGTTAGCGGGGGGGATACTGCTGGATATTGCAGGTCTGGTGGCCTGTGAGGGGGGTCATCTTGCTGGGCTGTGGTGGGGGTCCCGGTTAGCGGGGGGGATACTGCTGGATATTGCAGGTTTGGAGGCCTGTGAAGGGGTCATCTTGCTGGGCTGTGGTGGGGGTCCCGGTTAGCGGGGGGGGATACTGCTGGATATTGCAGGTTTGGGGGCCTGTGAGGGGGTCATCTTGCTGGGGCTGTGGTGGGGGTCCCGGTTAGCGGGGGGGATACTGCTGGATATTGCGGGTTTGGGGGCCTGTGGGGGGGTCATCTTGCTGGGGCTGTGGTGGGGGTCCCCGGTTAGCGGGGGGATACTGCTGGATATTGCAGGTTTGGGGGCCTGTGAGGGGGTCATCTTGCTGGGCTGTGGTGGGGGTCCCGGTTAGCGGGGGGATACTGCTGGATATTGCAGGTCTGGGGGCCTGTGAGGGGGTCATCTTGCTGGGGCTGTGGTGGGGGTCCCGGTTAGCGGGGGGGATACTGCTGGATATTGCAGGTTTGGGGGCCTGTGAAGGGGTCATCTTGCGGGGCTGTGGTGGGGGTCCTGGTTAGCGGGGGGATACTGCTGGATATTGCAGGTTTGGGGGGGCCTGTGAAGGGGTCATCTTGCTGGGCTGTGGTGGGGGTCCCGGTTAGCGGGGGGGATACTGCTGGATATTGCAGGTCTGGTGGCCTGTGAGGGGGTCATCTTGCTGGGCTGTGGTGGGGGTCCTGGTTAGCGGGGGGATACTGCTGGATATTGCAGGTCTGGGGGCCTGTGAAGGGGTCATCTTGCTGGGGCGTGGCAGGTGATTCCTTGGGATGGGGAATCTGTGCTGACCTTGGCTCTGGTGATTTAATTACTAATAAACGCTGAGGCCTTGTTTTAATCCCATTGATGTCTGGAGAGTATTATCTGTGTGACTGTTTCTGTAAGGGGCCATCAGTCCTGGCTGCCCCTATCCTGCAGGTGCTGTCCCTATCTCCCCGTCCCCAGAGGGCTCACAGCCTGGGGTAAAGGAGGGGGAAGGGACTTGCACAAGGTCACAGGGAGCAGCAGCAGGATCTGAGCCCTGGTTTGTAGCTGCTCTCACCCCTCGGTGACTCCTCCACTCCTCCTTAATGATTTGTTCCCCAGGTATTTTACTCTACATGAGGTCCCTGTGCAAACAAACAGCCATGAGCAGGCACGGGCGTGGGTTAATTTCAGATGGGTATCTTTAGGGACATTTTCAGCCCCAAATTAATCATCTAAATCTATCCAGTTACATCCCCTAACACCCCCCCAAGCAAGGAATCCTTCCCTCCCATCCAACTGATTTTATTTAGGAAGAAAAGCCCCGCTCCCCCTCATCTGTCCTGCGGCCCTCCCTGCAGACTCTCATTAGGAGGTAATTTCATTACCCCCTGGGTAACGTAGACCTCCCAGCCCCTAACTCCTCATCTCCCACCCTCTCAGGTCCTCTCCTCTTGCTGGGCAGTGATTTTTCATTCACAGGTTTAACACAAATCTGGAGCCTCCTTTCCCCCTCTCTCCATCTCACGGAGAGCGCAGCTGATACCCCTGAGCCCCGCGCTCTCCCTCCCAGTCTGGCACTGGCACTGGCCGGATCCTCAGAGGCTCATCGTAGGTACTGAAGTAAGGCAGGAGAGGGCCAGTGAAGGTGTCAGAGAAGAAGAAGAGATGAGATTTCTCCTCTGCATTGTAAAATGAAACTTCTCCTGCCTCATAGTCCAGGAAGATCCCCACAGTCCGGGGGCTCTCGCTCAGGGGGAGCGGGGTCTCGGGGTAGGTGAGGGCACAGTATTTCCCTCCCCACCTCAGCTCAATTGCCCAGAATCCCTGCTTAGGTGATATTGTGATCCACCCCTTCCTCCTCACGGAGTCTCTGCAGACCCCCAACTGCCACCTGCTCCCCTCTCCCACCTCCACCTCCCAATAATGTCTCCCCGAGGTGAAGGCCTCACACCCCAGCACACAGGGAGGAAAACCATCAAATCTCAGTGAACTGTGGGGCAGGTTCTGTCTTGTGCTGCCACCTTTCACAGTTTTCCCGTCGTCAGTCAGGAAGAGCTTGAGATCAGCGGTTTCAGGATCCAGAGTCACATCCACTGCAGAGAGGAGAAACATTAATAAACATGAGCTCACACTTCTGATTGGCTCCTCACACACCCACATCTAACCGTTATTGGCTCCCTACCCATCCCCTGGCCCTCATTGGCTCCTGTCATTGGTTACTTCCTTATCCATTCAGCCTATCCGAAGCTCTGCTCACTGGCAGGTTCTAGCAAGCCTATTGGTCAGTGGCTCTCACTCCTGAGCTGCAGGACATAGGTCTCCAGACTGCCCCTCTCTGCTCCCAGTGTCTTCTTGCTTTCAGCTGAGGGAGGGACATTGTCTCCAGATGGGGAAGCTGATGCCCTCCATACTACAAATCCCAGCATGCACCACGATAAAGCCAGGACTGAATCAGACTGTTCACTATGACATGGAGGCAGTGGCACAGGGCAGTAGCAGTGATGAAGGTCACAGGCACTGCCCTGCCTGTCCTGTGACCCCTGCACTCTCTCTGTACCTGGGCACTTCCTGATGAAGGCAGAACGGCTTCTTTCAGGGACAATGGAGGTAATGGGGAAAGCAAGACTGCAGGCCCCCAGGGTCCCTGTGCTGGTGCTGGTTCTGGAGGGCTTCAGCAGGCAGTGAGAGGCACTGCTAAGGTGTGAGAGAGAGAGCAGGGGTGGGAGAGGGATGTGCGTAAAGGGAGGGGGCATGGGAAATGAGTGAGCAAAAGACAGAGGGGAGGAGGCAGGAACAAAGTGTGTGGGAGAGAGAGAGATTTAAGTGTCCAGCGGTGAGGTGTGTGTGAGGAAAGGGGGAGCGAGTCTCTGGAAAAGAGAATAAGTGAGCAGCAGGGGGTAAAGGGAAGTGGGTGTGAGTGAGGAGGGACAGTGAGGGGAGTGAGGGAAGGATGGGTATGGAGGAGAGATATAAGTGAGGGGGGGATGTGTTATGTTTCCTAGCGAGTAGACAGGTGAAGGATGGTATGGAGGGAGAGATATAAGTGAGGGGGGATGGTTTATGTTTCCTAGCGAGTAGACAGGTGAAGGATGGGTATGGAGGAGAGATATAAGTGAGGGGGGATGATGTTATTGTTCCTAGCGAGTAGACAGGTGAAGGATGGGTATGGAGGAGAGATATAAGTGAGGGGAGATGTGTTACGTTGTCCTAGTGAGTAGACAGGTGAAGGATGGGTATGGAGGAGAGATATAAGTGAGGGGGGATGTGTTACGTTTCCTAGCGAGGAGACAGGTGAAGGATGGGTATGGAGGAGAGATATAAGTGAGGGGGGATGTGTTACTTTCCTAGCGAGGAGACACGTGAAGGATGGGTATGGAGGAGAGATATAAGTGAGGGGGGATGTGTTACGTTTCCTAGTGAGTAGACAGGTGAAGGATGGGTATGGAGGAGAGATATAGTGAGGGGGGATGTGTTACGTTTCCTAGCGAGGAGACAGGTGAAGGATGGGTATGGAGGAGAGATATAAGTGAGAGGGGGATGTGTTACGTTTCCTAGCGAGGAGACAGTGAAGGATGGGTATGGAGGAGAGATATAAGTGAGGGGGGGATGTGTTACGTTTCCTGGTGAGTAGACAGGTTGAAGGATGGGTATGGAGGAGAGATAAAGTGAGGGGGGATGTGTTACGTTTCCCCAGCGAGTAGACAGGTGAAGGATGGGTATGGAGGAGAGATATAAGTGAGGGGGGATGTGTTACGTTTCCTAGCGAGTAGACAGGTTGAAGGATGGGTATGGAGGAGGAGATATAAGTGAGGGGGGATGTGTTACGTTTCCTAGCGAGTAGGCAGGTGAAGGATGGGTATGGAGGAGAGATATAAGTGAGAGTGGGGGATGTGTTACATTTCCTAGCGAGGAGACAGGTGAAGGATGGGTATGGAGGAGAGATATAAGTGAGGGGGATGTGTTACGTTTTCCCAGCGAGCAGACAGGTGAAGGATGGGTATGGAGGAGAGATATAAGTGAGAGGGGGATGTGTTAACGTTTCCTAGCGAGTAGACAGGTGAAGGATGGGTATGGAGGAAGAGATATAAGTGAGGGGGATGTGTTGCGTTTCCTAGCGAGTAGACAGGTGAAGGATGGGTATGGAGGAGAGATATAAGTGAGGGGGGGTGTGGTAAGGTTTCCTAGCGAGTAGACAGGTGAAGGATGGGTATGGAGGAGAGATATAAGTGAGGGGGATGTGTTGCGTTTCCTAGCGAGTAGACAGGTGAAGGATGGGTATGGAGGAGAGATATAAGGGAGAGGGGGATATGTTACGTTTCCTAGCGAGTAGACAGGTGAAGGATGGGTAATGGGAGGAGAGATAAAAGTGAGGGGGGATGTGTTACGTTTCCCAGCGAGTAGACAAGGTGAAAGGATGGGTATGGAGGAGAGATTATAGTGAGGGGGGGATGTGTTACGTTTCCCAGCGAGTAGACAGGTGAAGGATGGGTATGAGGAGAGATATAAGTGAGAGGGGATGTGTTTACGTTTCCCAGCGAGTAGACAGGTGAAAGATGGGTATGGAGGGAGAGATATAAGGTGAGGGGGATGTGTTACGTTTCCCAGCGAGTAGACAGGTGAAAGATGGGTATGGAGGAGAGATATAAGTGAGAGGGGATGTGTTACGTTTCCCAGCGAGTAGACAGGTGAAGGATGGGTATGGAGGAGAGATATAAGTGAGGGGGGATGGTGTTACGTTTCCCAGCGAGTAGACAGGTGAAAGATGGGTATGGAGGAGAGATATAAGTGAGAGGGGATGTGTTCGTTTCCTAGCGAGGAGACATGTGAAGGATGGGTATGGAGGAGAGATAAGTGAGGGGGGATGTGTTACGTTTCCCAGCGAGTAGACAGGTGAAAGGATGGGTATGGAGGAGAGATATAAGTGAGGGGGGATGTGTTACGTTTCCCCGCGAGTAGACAGGTGAAGGATGGGTATGGAGGAGAGATATAAGTGAGGGGGGATGTGTTACGTTCCCAGCGAGTAGACAGGTGGAAGGATGGGTATGGAGGAGAGATATAAGTGAGGGGGGATGTGTTACGTTTCCCAGCGAGTAGACAGGTGAAGGATGGGGTATGGAGGAGAGATATAAGTGAGAGGGGGGGATGTGTTACGTTTCCTAGCGAGGAGACAGGTGAAGGATGGGTATGGAGGAGAGATATAAGTGAGAGGGGGGATGTGTTTACGTTTCCCAGCGAGTAGACAGGTGAAGGATGGGTATGGAGGAGAGATATAAGTGAGGGGGGATGTGTTACGTTTCCTAGCGGTAGACAGATGGACTCAGGTGATGCTCCCCTGCCAGCAGATGCAGATATCTGCATAGATGCTCTCATACAAGTGCTTTATGCCTTTCCTCCGTGGTCCTTGCTGGGCAGGATAGTTTGCAGGATTGAAGGCCACAGGGGGTTGGTACTTCTAGTGGCACCAGACTGGCCCACGCACCGTGGTTTGAAGATCTGTGAAGACTCCTGGTGGAGACCCCCGTTAGTCTTCCAACGCAGGTGGATCTGTTGCATCAGGGACCAGTTCTTACACGAGGATCCGACTCTGTTCTGTGCTGCGGTTTGGCCCTGGAGAGGGTTTTCCTGCTGAAGCGAGGATATTCTTCTGCGTGATTGCCACCTTACTCCACGCTCGCACGTCTCTACTTCCTAAGCCTGTGTGCGGGTTTGGAGAGCGTTTGAGGCCTGGTGTGAGGATCTCTGTGTCCTTCCTCATTCAGTTAGGATCCTACTCCTTCTGGAATTCTTGCAGGATGGGATAAATAAAGGTTTGGCCCTTAATTCCTGGAAGGTGCAGGTTGTGGCTCTTGCCTGTTTCAGAGGGCAGGTGAATGGAGCTTCCTTCTCATCTCATCTGGATGTGGCCCATGTTTGAAGGAAGTGATGAATCTTCGGCCTCCATTGCAGTTCCCGGTTCCCTTGTGGAGTTAATTTGGTGCTGGATTATTTGGCAGGCCCTGCGTTCTGACCTCTGCGTAGTCTTTCCTTGCGGTTATTAACCTTGAAGACGGTGTTCCTGGGTTGTTATATGTTTTGCACATCGAGTTTCCGAGCTGCAGGCCTTGTTGCCGGTAGCCATTGCTTCGGGTGACTCCAGGGGCAGAGAGCTGCATCCTGGTCCATCCTTCCTGCCTAAGGTGGCTTGGAATTAATGTAAATCAATCCATTTCCTTGTCACCTCCTGCATCGCTTGGGTGTAGAACGACTTGTTGTGTGGTATCTGGTGGTTTCTGAACCTTTCTGAAAGATGGAGCCTGTTTGTCCTTCATGGTGGAAGGAAGCAGGGTGAACCAGCTTCATGGGTTAAGGAGGTCACAGCTGCACATGTGGATGCTGAAAAGCCGTTGCCTACTCAGGTTCAGATTCATTCCACTAGGGCTCAGGCAGTGAAAAGAGGTTACACATAATATTAAACAATAATTATAATATATTCTGACTGACCTGCAGTGTATGATCAGGACATCACTCCCTGTATGCAGTGTATATCAGGATCACTCCCTGACCTGCAGTGTATGATCAGGACACACACACACTCTTCTGTATCACAGCAGAGAAATATTCTGTCCCTCTCTCCTTACCAGAGGGATCACTCCCTGACCCTGCAGTGTATGATCAGGACACACACACTCTTCTGTATCACAGCAGAGAAATATTTTGTCCCTATTCTCTCCTTACCAGAGGGATCACTCCCTGACCCTGCAGTGTATGATCAGGACACACACACTCTTCTGTATCACAGCAGAGAAATATTCTGTCCCTATTCTCTCCTTACCAGAGGGATCTCTCCCTGACCCTGCAGTGTATGATCAGGACACACACACTCTTCTGTATCACAGCAGAAATATTCTGTCCCTATTCTCTCCTTACCAGAGGGATCACTCCTGACCCTGCAGTGTATGATCAGGAACACACACACTTCTGTATCACAGCAGAGAAATATTCTGTCCCTATTCTCTCCTTACCAGAGGGATCACTCCCTGACCCTGCAGTGTATGATCAGGAAACACACACACTCTTCTGTATCACAGCAGAGAAATATTCTGTCCCTATTCTCTCCTTACCAGAGGGATCTCTCCCTGACCCTGCAGTGTATGATCAGGACACACACACTCTTCTGTATCACACCAGAGAAATATTCTGTCCCTATTCTCTCCTTACCAGAGGGATCTCCCTGACCCTGCAGTGTATGATCAGGACACACACACTCTTCTGTATCACAGCAGAGAAATATTCTGTCCCTGTTCTCTCCTTACCAGAGGGATCACTCCCTGACCCTGCAGTGTATGATCAGGACACACACTCTTCTGTATCACAGCAGAGAAATATTCTGTCCCTGTTCTCTCCTTACCAGAGGGATCACTCCCTGACCCTGCAGTGTATGATCAGGACACACACACACTCTTCTGTATCACAGCAGAGAAATATTCTGTCCCTATCTCTCCTTACCAGAGGGATCTCCCTGACCCTGCAGTGTATGATCAGGAAACACACACACTCTTCTGTATCACAGCAGAGAAATATTCTGTCCCTATTCTCTCCTTACCAGAGGGATCACTCCCTGACCCTGCAGTGTATGATCAGGACACACACACACTCTTCTGTATCACAGCAGAGAAATATTCTGTCCCTATTCTCTCCTTACCAGAGGGATCTCCCTGACCCTGCAGTGTATGATCAGGAACACACACACTCTTCTGTATCACAGCAGAGAAATATTCTGTCCCTATTCTCTCCTTACCAGAGGGATCACTCCTGACCCTGCAGTGTATGATCAGGAAACACACACACTCTTCTGTATCACAGCAGAGAAATATTCTGTCCCTATTCTCTCCTTACCAGAGGGATCTCTCCCTGACCCTGCAGTGTATGATCAGGACACACACACTCTTCTGTATCACAGCAGAGAAATATTTTGTCCCTGTTTCTCCTTACCAGAGGGATCACTCCCTGACCCTGCAGTGTATGATCAGGAAACACACACACTCTTCTGTATCACAGCAGAGAAATATTCTGTCCCTGTTCTCTCCTTACCAGAGGGATCTCTCCCTGACCCTGCAGTGTATGATCAGGAAACACACACTCTTCGTATCACAGCAGAGAATATTCTGTCCCTTCTCTCCTTACCAGAGGGATCTCCCTGACCCTGCAGTGTATGATCAGGAACACACACTCTTCTCTATCACAGCAGAGAAATATTCTGTCCCTATTCTCTCCTTACCAGAGGGATCTCCCTGACCCTGCAGTGTATGATCAGGACACACACACTCTTCTGTATCACAGCAGAGAAATATTCTGTCCCTATTCTCTCCTTACCAGAGGGATCACTCCCTGACCCTGCAGTGTATGATCAGGACACACACACTCTTTCTATCACAGCAGAGAAATATTCTGTCCCTATTCTCTCCTTACCAGAGGGATCACTCCCTGACCCTGCAGTGTATGATCAGGACACACACACTCTCTATCACAGCAGAGAAATATTCTGTCCCTATTCTCTCCTTACCAGAGGGATCACTCCCTGACCCTGCAGTGTATGATCAGGAACACACACACTCTTCTGTATCACAGCAAGAAATATTCTGTCCCTATTCTCTCCTTACCAGAGGGATCACTCCCTGACCCTGCAGTGTATGATCAGGAGACACACACACTCTTCTATCACAGCAGAGAAATATTCTGTCCCTTCTCTCCTTACCAGAGGGATCACTCCCTGACCCTGCAGTGTATGATCAGGAAACACACACACTTTCTATCACAGCAGAGAAATATTCTGTCCCTATTCT